>NC_051186.1:129178167-129345667 GCF_013339695.2 Rhipicephalus sanguineus | reverse complement strand
TTGGCGGAACATGGGAGAGGCCTATGCCCTGCAGTGGGCGTAGACAGGCTGATGAAAGAAAGAAAGAAGTTAAGGAGGCGATAGTGAGAGGGAGAGCACCCAGACGTAGACGGCTAGATAGATGGAGAGATAGATCAGGCCCGTAGCCAGGCATTTTATTCGCGGGGGGGGGGGGGGGCATTTGCTGAAAGCTTTGACTATTTCAGAAAAACGCCTATTTTCATCATTTATTTTCGGTCAAACACCATGTATCATAAAAATTTCGGGGGGCGCCCCCCCCCCCCCCCCCCCCCCCCTGGCTACGGGCCTTAGATAGATACGTAGACAGAAACGCTCAAAGTGCCTTGGGCTCGCTAAGAAATGATTCGCATTTAACAAGTTAAAATGTTTGCAAGACCAGAGCTACTTGTACAAGGGAAAAGGCCGGCCAAGACATCGAGCGAGAGAGAGAGAGAGAGATAAGGGAAAAATAGAGAGGTTAGCCAGAGATCTCCAGTTTGGCTACCCTGCAGTTGGAAAGGTGGAAAGGGGTATGAAGAGTGTATGACCACACAACAATGCTATTATCAGGCAGACTAACCACGCCCTGGTTGGCCTGCCCAGCTGTGCGGTGACGTCACCTATTGTAAAAGGCGCTATCGCAGTAAGCGGCAACCGAAGGGTGTACCATGTGCCCATGGCTTTGTTAAAATGTGCACAAAACTCCGTCTGTGCGTACGCATTAAGGCAAGCGTGGAGCGACGTTGACAGCTAGGCCAGCAAAGCAGCGACCATCTACTTGTAGTCCTTCAAATCATCGACTTCCACGTGCTGGAAGCTGTCACTGGTAAAAAGCGTGCATGGTAAAGCGATACATAAAATCTCGCGATTTCACAGGCTTCTACGTGTTTTGCATAGTGTATCACCCATAGCTTCTGGGTGGCGCTTCGTGTTACCTAGAACATTGTAGGGCATTTAGAAATAAGCGTAAGGCTATAATAATACGGAAATCTCTTAGTGACTTATGATCTGTTTTTATTTGTTACGTGTATACACGAAACTGAATACCGAAATGGTTTAGGGGTGAGTGTCCAAGATAGGTTCACCAATAAAGCAGCGCGAAAGACGTAAGCACAACACAAAGAAGACCGCAGCACAAGGCACTGTCCTTGGTCTTCTATGTCTCATGCTTCCGTCTTTTGTGCCGCTTTAAATAAGGGCCTTAACCGACTCGCCCAGTTCCAGTCTTACATTCTCTTCAAGGTCGGTGCCCCAACGTTTGCATTGATCCAGTATACGAGAGAAATACACCCAGTAAAGTATTTACTGTGCAGTTAACGTCAAATTCGTATGCCTTAAGAAGGCGCGCCAATGTTTTAGAAGCCGGCTGATCAATTCCGAAGGTTGCTCTTTAAAATGACTGCTGGCTGTGCCTGTGCAACGTCAATGTGCCCCTGACTTATTTGTAACTTTTGTATATATTGGGTCATTATTCGGTGGTGGGATGGTGTTTGTGTACTACTTATACGCCATTTAGGAGGCAGTGCGTCTGGAAGTGCTGCCACGAACAACCATTAGTGAACCTTGTAAGGCGAACGCTGAACGGTTTTCTAATGTTGTGGATGGCCCGACTCATTATAGAAGGCGGAGGGAACCCAAGTTTGCAGTGGCATTGGCAGGGAGCAGCGCAATGTAGCCCTCTTGCAAGTTATGCGTAATCCTCGGGGGTGGGGGATTCCCCGTTCCGGTCCTTGAGAAGCGTCAGTGCAAGCAAGCAGCAACGGTAACGATAAAGACTGCAACGTTGTTGACATCCCATTCTGTAGTCGTGAAATCATTTCGCCAAAAGAGAAGCCACAGCAGGAAGACACACGCATACCGTCCGGACACTGTATGCAAACCATGTACGAATGTTGGGCTGCCTCGCAGTAAAGCAGATGAGAGGGGACGGTAGGAGCAGATGCCAAGGAATTGAATCTCACTTCATTGGCGTTTACTCCCCCCGACATCTCTCACCTATACGTTGAAGTGAAGATACGTGATCGACATTACTGGGCATTTGGGTTACGATATTGCAGATACCTGGAAGGATCATACCAACATGGCCATATGACACCCAACCAATACGCCCACAACATTGGGTACAGTGTCAATAGTAGAACGCCCCAGCATGTCTTACAGCCAAAAAGAAACAATTAGACACAGTCATGGTAACCAGTGCATCAAGGCGATGTAAAATACCAACTGTTGTGCCGCGTTCATATACAAGAAGCTGAATATGAAGTGCATTACATCTGATAATAGCGGCTGATATACTATATATCTTGTTTCTGACATGTAGAACTGGTAGTTATTTTCTCCTAAACTAAGGTATAAATTAGATGAATCAGTGGGTTGATCCGGCTTGGTGCCGAGCACTGATTGACCATTGCAGGCACATGCATTTCATAGAAGATTACGTCGAGAAATATGGGCCCACAAAACACATCGGTTCAATCGCATTCGCTCTTCTTTCATCCAAAGTAGAGGAATATATCAGTGTTGATTTTTAACAGCCTAGGCTACAGTGCACTGTGGCAGCGTTAATGAACCCATCTGCAAAAGTTTCAAAAGTAGAGACTTCGATTATTGTAATTTTGGTACACAACGTTTTGTCATGAAATTTGTCATGAAAGTGCTTTTATAGAAAGGTTTCACCCTATTGGCGAAGCATGCTTGAGGGTGCTTGAAGATGTGTTCTTTGTCTCAATATAGGAAAGGGAAGAGCACTTATGATATAGTTTCCACACCGTCATGGATCTCTGGATCGAAAGGGCAATGGCACAAAATGCTATGGTTCCAAGTGGAATCATTACCAAGCTAGTAGACCGTGCTGACTAAATATTTGTTAAAGCAGCACCAGTAAGATTCAACATGCAATGGAATGAGGCAAAACGTAATGAAAATAAAAGGTTTTTAATAAAAACCTTGTATTTCCAAACACAAGCTTCATTCAACACATAACGTTCATTCATTTCAGGGCCATTAAGCTGTAAAAACATTTTATAACTCAATGGCTTTGAAATGAATTAAGGTTAGGCGTTCTTTAAGTATTGGTGGCCATAGTAACAAAAATGGTTAAGCAAGGTGGGCGTAAATACATCCTTGCGGGCCATTACGAGCCGAACCCGCCGCCCGAACTGCTTTGGAATGAAATCACTGATTTGCCAGACGGCTATGATATTGATTAGACCTCTGTCTCATTCCTTGTCTACTTCCGCGGGGTTGGGCCAAATCACAACACTTCTGTCCCGTGTAGCGCGGTGCTAGGAAGAACACGCAACCAGCCAACAAACAAACCCCACACGCTAATTAAGGCATCAAGGTTAGGGGTGGCAGGTCTAAAGGGTGACGAAGCCTTCAGAAGCAAGTGTAAGGGCTCTTTCTGGGGTGAATGTATTGACTGGAACCTTAACGCTAAGTGACGTTCTGAATAAGTCATGCCTTAGAAGCTTGTCTATGTCGCTAAAGTGGTTGCTTGGGCGAGTTGGTACGACATTATTGGAGGGAAACAGCGCGAAAGACGAAGGACCAGGCAGAGAAGGACACAGACAACAGCGCTGACTTACAACAAAGTTTTATTCGTCAAACCACGCAATATATACCTGCGCAGTGAAAACGAAAAAGAAACAAAACATGACAAATCGAAGATACAAAAACTAACAGAAATATCACCAAAAGCAAGCTCATTGCGCATGCAGTCACTCTGACAGATAAACAACCTCCTTTTCTGACAAGGCAACTGCATGCGCAATGAGCTTGCTTTTGGTGATATTTCTGTTAGTTTTTGTATCTTCGATTTGTCATGTTTTGTTTCTTTTTCGTTTTCACTGCGCAGGTATATATTGCGTGGTTTGACGAATAAAACTTTGTTGTAAGTCAGCGCTGTTGTCTGTGTCCTTCTCTGCCTGGTCCTTCGTCTTTCGCGCTGTTTCCCTCCAATATTGTCTATGTCACGATCGGCCGAAAGCAGGTGTCTTTTGTCTCACAGGGCTCCATCCAAGTTCCGGAGCCTTGTCTCACAAGGCTCCAACCATGTTGAGACGTGCTTCGTCTACTCAGCTTGTTCAGTACAAGGCATCAAAACTGCCAGTGTCAAAGCCGAGTTAAGGCAACGAACAAATTCGATATAATAATAATAATTGCTGGGGTTTTACATCCCAAATTAACCTCCCTGTCTTTCCGTTTTTCTTCTCCTCCTCCTCCTTACGTCCCAAACCACGATGATCATGAGAGATGCCGTAATGGAGGGCTCCGGAAATTTCGACCATCTCGTGTTATTTAAAGTGCTCCTATATATAAGCATAGCATTCCGCCTCTAGCATTTCGCATCCATCGAAATGCAGCCGCCGTGGCCGGGACGCGATCCCGCGAACTTCGGGTCAGCAGTCAAGCCACATAACCACTCTACCATCGCGGCGGGTAGGAACAAACTACAACAATCTCATGAAATGCCAAATGAAAGCGTCAGCAATTCCCGTTTAAAAACTATGCGTCCACCCGGACGTAGTTATGGTCCTTCCAGATCGCTCTGTCCATCCAGAAGCAGATCTTGCTCGGCCAAGCATTGAACAAAAGGCGAGCACGTCCCCGACGCATGCGCGCACGGCGCCTTGTGTGACTCATAGGGGGCTAATTGGAGCTCGCTTTCACCGCCGCTTCGTTCGCTAACGAAGTGTTCGCGCCGTGTGACACAGAGCTGCGCACCTGCTTTCACGGACCTTGCGCATCGCCGGAGGTGTCCTACAGGTGTAACCCTTTGCTAACCGAGCGTATTGTGCCGAACGATCCCTTGCTGCGCGCTGTGTGTGATACGGGACGGCTTTTGATTTAGTGCGGAGGATGAATTGTTGTATTAGATGCTTCTACATCCACGCCAGTGAGCGCGCCACACGCGCTGTTGGAACATGAAACTCCACCTGGCCCCATGTGTGTGACAGGGCGAGCCCTTTTTTGTTTAAGGGTATTGTCGGCACAGATGGGGGCAGCATGTCATTCCAGCACGCCGAAGTTCCTGCCGTTTAGTTTTCTCTCTGACTGCAGGTGTCTGCTAACAGCGGCTGGGACCATAACCAGGCAGGGTATATAATACACCGAGTCAGGTGCCGCAGTTGTATCCGTCAAAGGCCATCACACACATATAACGAACATTCTGCGAATCGCTTAACAGACTCAGCACCAGTCTGTGGCTTTGTCTGTCGCGTACAGACACACGGGCTTTTTTTTTTTAGTTCCAGTAGGTGACGCACAACTTGCATTGCTGTGTGACAACGCAATTCTTTCGGCGGGTATGAGAGCGTACTCTAAAGGAAACGCTTTATCGGTGACCTAATGGTAGTGAGTATCGTGCTAGAATACCCAGCCCAACCCTAAGGCCCCGCCGACAGGTTCAAAGACGAGGGTGCGAAGATCCACTCAAAGCGGGCTCTGTTTGTGCAAGTGTATCGTCTGCATTACGCTATATGATGTTTTTAAGTCGACATCAAAGGTGTGCAGAAGCGCGGAGGCAGGATGCCATGCCGCCCTCTAATGGGTCAAGGTGGGGAGAGGGAGTGCAAATTCGGTCTTGTAACTTCGTTTCACAAGCAGCACATCGAAACTCGTGTATCTCAATTGAAATGACGGCGAAAAGCCCTCAAGGCGTTCTGAATAAAACGCCCAAACGGTACCACAATAGCGGTAAACGTACATGGTGGTTGATTTTCGTGAAAGTGCTTGTTAGTTTGTCCAACTGCGTCTAGTACCAGCTTAAGGAAGCACTTGGCTGCTGTCCCTCCGTGTTGCATTGCAAATGCGCTGAAATATGTATGTTGAAATCCATGCTTCACGGTAAATAAATCATGGAGTTTATGGAAATGAACCTTTAGTTTCTACAATGGGTGTTACAAAGGTCACACAAAAGGTGTGAATGGGGGAGGGGGAGGGCAGAGTCTATGGCGCCCGCATTCCTCTCATTCGGGACTCTGTGCACGCCCATGGTCGGCGTAACAAAGATGGCATGCTTAGCAACGCTCGGAAGCTCGAGGATAGGCCTTTGTCATGCAGTGCATGGATCTATGTTGTTCGATGATGACGATGATGATTACGTTAATGACGTTGATGACTCACGATTACGATTACAATTGCGGTTTTACACGTTACGGTTCCCTGATCGCTTTGGTCTTCCTGCTTTGCATGTGCAGCGTCACGTGACCTCCTTCGCCCGCTCTCTCTCAACCCGGAAAAAGCAAACCAGAAGCATCCTGCAAGCGCACCGCCGTCGGGCTACCGCACGTCGCCTAGTGATGTGGTCCTTGATCTATAATGCGTCACTTAAATCCGTTAAATGCCACGAGGAGGCGCTGCTGCAAAAGTCATCCACACTGCCCCGGACGCGCTTGCTAGCTTGCTTGCTTGCTTGCTCGCATAATGAGAAAGCCGGATATGGCATCGTTTTTTTTTAGCTCTCCTAACGCACGGCGGACCACGATCCTGGCGTGAGCCGGCCACCGCGATTATAATTGCGAAAAGAACCAAGGAACAATAAGAGTCCGCGGTTGACTCGGAGAGGGACACGAGGAAGGTCAGGACAGGGAGGGGTCGTCCCCTTCTGGAAGCACCATCCTGTTGCGAGTCTGTGTCGGGTGACTTCACCACTTAACCCCCCGCCTTCTGCGTTCTCTTCGCACGTTTACGCAAAGGAGGCCACCTCGTCTCCAGCGCCCAAAGTGTATGCAGAAGTTGACAGAGAGTAGCCAACTGGTGTTCCGACGCGTAGTAAAGAAATCCAAAAATGCAACGTTGGAATGTAAATCATGCGAAACCTATTACAGTTAGCGAAATAGCAGTAGCAGGGGATGATACAAGCGCAGTTTCGTCTCCTGCAACTCCAATACCCCATAGTTACACGGGCACGCTAACCTAAGCTATGGCACACCTCAGTTAACCGGAGTGAACTACCGGTACCGCCAGCTGCAGCTGACACCTGTTACGTGGGAAAAGCTGTCCTTGGTCTGCGGCTGTAAAACAGGTAACGTGACACTCAGCTTGGCGAATAAAGTATAAATATTTTGTGGCTTTTCATAAGTATACTAGCAAATAAAATGCATATTCTTTAAAACAGCTACTTTCAGTTTGCACCTGCAGTCTCCTAGCGCATTCAAGTATTTTGCCAATATTTGGCATCATTGAAGGCTGGTCTCGCAAGTATGGGCAAAGTCACCTTGCGGTCGGTGCGAAAGCCAAGAAAATCAGTTGCGTGATGCGACTGGTAGCACCGTGTTTGGCATTGAAACGTACGTTGTTTGCTTTGCCGGACTGTTTCGCGTATCAGTATCTCTGTTGTTGAGACAGGCCAGATGAAGGGCTTTTTGCGAAGTTGTTTCGGCCTCCGTTGTAGGCGCGCTGCCTTCGACCGCCGACATGGGTGCCGCCATTTTGTTAGTTAGCTTCCTTAACTGAGGTGGTCAACCTCAGTTTAGAACAACCAAGGTTATTGGGGTAACTGCAGTTAGGTTTGTCGCAACTGGGGTTATTGTGCCCGTGTAACTATAGGGTACACGCCGGGTAAGTGAGGAGGATGAAGGCTAGCGCGTTTCGATATCCTAAAGTGCGCTATAGTTGTACTTGTAGTCGCCGTCACATGCGGGACAGTTGCGCGACCTGTAGTGATGCTGGCAAAATAGTGAGCACCGCTAAGCGGCACGGCCTACTGTTACTGGACCCCATCCTGACACTGGCCAACCACTGAGAATGACGAAATAGCGACACTCACGCAACGCCAGGCACAACCTTCCCTTTCCTTCAAATTTTACGGCGGTGTTATGACGTGATACGTGACGTTTCGGCTCACGTCACGTGATTATTCTCCTCCGTGTGACGGCAGCCGGAAGCTCTGGCGCTCTCATAGAATATGGAGGCACTCCGAAGAATGTGTGTGTCCAATGCCTGATAAGGGTGCTTGCTGACTAGGGGTGCACAACACATACGGATTTGTATGCCTTGTGCCCCAGCGTGATCCTTCTTTCTGTTTTAGTGTATACATTTAGAGCATCTGTCACGTACGAAACGTTAGCTGGAAGTGCGCGCTTCTACGTTTCGTGTTCCTCTGTCTTTGGTGTAGTCTCTGCGCTTAAAGAGGCCATGGCACAGTCACCCAACAATATGCGCTTTTCAGCGAAAAATAAAAGCAGACGGTCTATTGTGCCCTTACATGTAAGAAAATCTGCTTTAAAAGAATATTTCAGTGCAATATAGGCCCTAGAAGTCGCCGGCTATAAATTCCGCCCACCGCCGGTGATCGCCATTTTCCCATGGCGTGTGTGACGTCATGTGCTGCACAGAGCGCAGCCCCCGTCTTCTACTAAAGTTTCAGCCGCTGCAAGTCGTTCAATTCCAATGCCAAGCTTTGTTTAACAAAGCTGAAATAGCTCTGTCACACGAGTAGCTGACTAGGGAACGAAATCGTTCGCCAGGGTGCAGACGCGCGAGCAGCAAGCAGCTTGTTACGTCAGAGCTCGCGAGTGCACCAGTGTTGCCCGAATTTCCGGGCCGCTCGCGTCTTTATAAAAATATGCAAATATAGGTTCAGTGCTCGACAAAATGCGCTAAAATTTGGCCAGCTTGTTTATTAACACAACCCACATACAGATTATGATAGAAAATTGGGTGTCATGGCCCCTTTGAAAAGCAGTCACATATCTATTCTGTGGAGACATAGTCACATATCTATTCTGTTCGAGAGTTGGGATGTAACTAAGTCAAATGGAGTTGTACGTGCTCATTGGCTCAAGTTTTCTGGTTTCACGCCTGGTGGAAGCTGATTCAGTGACGCAAGTAGGCCGTGTGCAAGACAACAGCCAGAAGTATGTTGCTATTCAGGCACACATCGAGTGGTTCGCGTCGCTCTCTACGCGGAAATGCAATACGCGGTAACTTTCGGGAAAAGAGCGAAGAAATTTTGGCCTAATGTCAAAATCTGGTCATGCTTTAGTCAAACTTTATGGTCACGCTTTATTTTTTTATTTCACATCGATGTATATCCTGTGAACGTGAAAAAACTTTACGTCCATCCCCCCTCCCCCCACCCTTTTTTGTGGCGAACGGTTGGCGACACAATAGTTGCCGATATGTCATATTTCGCAAACACAAATCCTCATGTAAGCAGACTTGTGCTTCGACTGCCCTCTATGCTTATCATTCTTGTGAACAACGATGCAATTACCTCGGTGGCGTGCAGCTCTTGTTGTGGAGAATGCTTCCACTCGTGATTCCTTCAGTTTTTAAATGTAGTGCATTGTTCTTCTGCATGTATGTGTCTATGACAATAATGCCGTTAATGCACAATGTCTGTGACATTTAGCGTGAGGCTTTTATTACTACTACCACCTTGCGTTTCTCAATATGGCGCGGCCCTCTATCTAGGCTTATTTCATCGTGGTTTGGCTTCATATTTTTCGTGTAGCGTTAACATATTTCGGGGCTCAATATCGTACGTGTACCAGCTAGCTTTTTCTTCTCTTTCTCTCTTTTTAAATTTTTAACGCGTAAGTGATTCAACTCAGTCGAGAGGCAAGCGACTTTGCCATTCGTGTGAAGGCATTGAACAATTATCATAACAAAGAAAATATAATTATATTACGTGCACGCGCACGCCATGTGTACGATTATAAAGAAACCCTACTAATGAGCGGAATACATTTCCTGCAGCATTAAGAAAATTGAAATCTTCTTCTTTACTGTGCATATGTAAAAAGAATGCATTCTCAGAGTTATTTTGGAGCTTGCTATTATTTTTTTCGGAGTGAACACGGACACTTTATTAACTCCATTCGAACGATGTTGAAAACATGCGCCTTTATGGCTGCTTAACCTGTTCAACAGGAATATTCCTTTTGGTCTTTAACAGCATTGAATACATATACACTTTCACGTAACCCACCGCAGGTACTAGTGGTTATGGCGCTCGAATGCTGACCCGAAGGTCGCGGAATCGAATCCCGGCCGCGGCGGCCGCTTTTCGATGAAGGTGAAATGCTATAGAGGCCCGTGTGCTTAGATTTAGGCGCACGTTAAAAAACCGATATGGAGTGTTAATGCGAGCTTGTTGGTACATACTGAACTTCGGAAGAACAGCGGTAAGACGGGACATGTAGAGAAGTCACAAGACTCAGCGTGTGGTCTTTTCGCTTCTTTCTATGTCCCGTATTATCGCTGTTCTTCCGAAGTTAAAGAACCCCAGATGGTCGAAATTTCCGGAGCCCCCCACTACGGCGTCCATCATAATCATATCGTGGTTTTGGGACGTAAAACCCCAACAACTATTATTACTTCACCTTCGCGTACCTCAGCACGTAGAAAGAATTCCAAAGCATGCTTATTCCCCCCACAAAACATATTATCGAGCTTACAGCTTTCGCATGTAAGCTATAGATTCTAGACGAACAAGAAACAACTGCGTCGCGAGAAGTGTGGTGTGAGCTGACATTGCCGGCGCGCTGCGCACTTGTTTTCAATGAATGTGAAACGGCGTACGACAGATGAGGTAAACAATCAGACGTTTTTCTTCTTTTTCTTTTTTTTTGAAAAGGGCGCGACTCGTCTATAAAACGCATGAATGGGTGTTCCGAGCTTTCCGGCGCTCTGCCCTCTGATCTTCTGTAGTACCTTGAATGTCGGCAAGCTCTGACTCTGTATGGCGCGCACTATGGCTTGGTTTATAGCGGCGAAGACACCTTTTAAGCACCTGCTTTTCGGGCAGTTGTTTACGTTGAGTAGATTCATTGAAAAGTCAGAAGGTCTAGCCGCGCATTTTCTGTATGCTTGTGGAGACCTCGCTGCCTTCTGTGCATGTATGTCCTTCTTTACGACCATGTACGTTACGTTTCGATGTGATAGGCCGTGCAAAATTTTCGGTTTGAGAAACGAGAGTTGTTCGAAGGTTTCTGTAGGGCTTGAAGAACATTGCACGGCTGTTGGGTTGAACATGAAAATGTTCATTACGGGACACATAGCGGAAAAGCTTAATTGCAATTGTACTCGCCCGTAACACGAGATCTCTTGCTAATAAGTCCAGTTTACACCTCTCGTATGTTGCTGTGGACAGCTCTGCACAGCCTTCTTCGCGAGCTTTCACCGGACTGATAATATCAACACTGATACTTGTGCTGTCAAGGATGAAGGCGCTCTTGGCGACATTTCCCGACGCTCTGCTTATCTACAAGATGTTTTCTTCGCTGTTCCAGCCTTATCTATAGAAAACGTCAGACTCATCAAGTCGGTGGTGTGTCGGCTGTTTTAGGATTTAAAGCTAACACCTTCAGAATGCGAGGTGTATGCAAGAAACCTAAAAAGTTGTCGGCAGTCACTGCGCTCGAGCGCCATTTGTCGAGTGGAGCAGAATCTGAAGCCCGTCACTTATAAGACAAGGAAATTAAATCACGCGGAGCGCTACATGCCGCGCACTCCACGTTTTGCCGGCAGGCTCACGATTAACACCTAAGCACATTATCACAAGAAACTTTAGGAGGAGCCAATTCGCTTTTCTCCTAGATATTTATTGTCATGGTGAGAACTAAATGTTGCTTGCCCTTGTTTGTGGGACCATCAGCCACTTCAATACGAGCATTATTACTTTACATTACGATTGAATGTTTAGTGCAGTCTAACGAATAACTATTGATGAAGTTTGTGTCCGAAGATTTAACGACGAAGATTTAAGTCCCCGTCAAGCACCGCTACTGAGCTGACCCGGAGTGGTTACAACTGAGCCGGGCCCCTTCAGTTCTGTAGTGTATTACTGACAACTGGTTGGTGCAGCGGGGGCTACAATGAACAGAGGTTTCTCAAGATGGCCCGTTTCATGGCTCTTTTTTGCAGCCAGAGGAGCCTTCTTCATTGGTATGAACTTCAACGCTTTGATCGCAGGACCGTCTGCGCACCGTTGCCTCTTACACTGTGTGTGAGAGCAGCCTTTGCCAAGTGATCATATAAAACGAGTGTCTCGTCCTTCAAGAGCATGTAACGTACTCTGAGTGAAAACTTGACCAGGAGTAACTCAGGTTGAAGTATACTTCCAAAGAGCCTCATCCCCTGAGAAAAAAGCAACAGCCCATTTTAGGGGCCTAGACTTTGATTCCGCGAGGCTGCCTAGATAGTGACAATTTTACATGCCACAGAATGCACGACGTATCGAAGTTTGCAAGACAGCCAATTGAGAACTGTAATCACGAAAGCGGCGTAGTGCTCGTGTGTCTAGAATTAAAGTGTTAGTTCAAATAAGGCAGAAGGTCGGGGCAAACTGGAAGCTCCAAGAGGTGAAAAGTCCTTCAACACGATGTGTTACTGGAGCCAATGTTTCGCCGAGCGCTCTTGTCTTCAGTTGTTGCCTTGAAGAAAAGACCACTTGTATAAACGTTGGCTCCGGTGACACCCCATGTTCCAAGGATTTTTCACCTCTATAGAATTGAAGTGTGTCTCTTGTACTCGCTGCACATTTGGCCTGAATTCATGTAGGTGTTTAAATGCGTATCAGTTTAGGCGCTCGTCTTGTCGCCCATCCACCGTCTCACGTCGCATTGTCATGCAGTGGTCAATGTAGGCCTAAAACCAGGCTAACAATGCTCAGTTAAAGTGCAAGATAAACTAACAAAGTCTAAAATAATACTGCTACCTAATGTTACATAGCTATATAATCAAGAATTAATCGCAATAATATATCTAAAATCGCTAAAAATGGTTCTGAAACACCCGCAAGAGAGGGCGCTACTGCCTCGGCAAGCGCGAGATCGCCGTGGCGGTGGCAAGCGCCAAGAAAATTGCTGGGTCACCCGTACTACGCACGTCCTCAGGTTTCCCTGCGGTGGAGCTACATGCAAGACTTACTCAGGAGGAGGAGGAATAAACTTTTATTGAAACCAGCAATTTGGTTGGCTGGGCCTAGGCCTCCCACTTGGGCACGTCGAGGTCTTGCCTCTCCGCCGCCTCGCGGGCCTGCTGGGTCGCCCGATAAAGACTTACACAAGAACGAAAATTTTGGACATCGTCGAGGCATTTGACGGTATACTTGCATCCACTTCCTCGCATTTCTTGAGTAAGTCAGCTGACAGTGAGCGCTTGCGTCGTTCAGCCTGTTTTGCTACCAGCGTGTTAATGATTTCATTGTTTCTTCTTTTTATTATTTGTCTGAGTGTTGCACCGAAAGCGTGAAAAAAGACACGGCTTTCCGCTGGACGTCGATGCGGCAGCTGTGATGCAGGGACAGGGCGTGAAATATGGGCCATAGGCGAAAACAACCCGAATTGAGAGGCGTTGGCCATTGCACAAACACCTCCTACACGGTTGGAAAACGAGGCTGCACGACGCTGCTGAAATCATTTATCTAAACTTATTGTCAGATAGGTTATAAATTTGACGTGTTTGGCCTTTAATCATGCACCGGGAACGGCCGTTAGGGCGCACAGTCGTGGATGGTATACAGTATCTGGCACTGGCCGACTGTTCACCTCTTTTTCCGAGAAGCCGAGTGATTGTATCGGAACCACATTACACCTCCGGTTGCCGTTTATTTGAAGTAAAATTTAGCGCATTTTCCTTCCTTCCCATCTACAGCTATTTGTCAAAGTTCATCCGGTGTGAGCTGGCAGCGGAGTTGCCAAAGGTCACTACCGAAGCCAGAATCCCGATCAGGCTCCACATTCTTTTACTTGCTCTTTTTAGCCATACTTAATAAAACCATGCATACTGTACACAGTAGTAAATAGACTAAAGAGAATTAGTGCAGGTGGTTGATCGGTCTAAATTAAGAAAAAGAAATAGGGTTAGGCATGAAGTGAAATTAGCTAGCAGTGAATATAAATTGGGATGATGGTGGTAAGGAATAAGTTAATGAGATTGAATAAATTGCTAGGTTGGATGAGTAGTCAAGTAGGTTAACAATATATAGGCATATCTTACTTTGTACACCTCGAACAATAACATAGTGGGATATGCCTGTAGGAACAATCACGAAAACTGCGGAAGACCATGTACCGTCTGCAACCGTGTATAGCTGCAAGTGCCATAAGGCGAGTGTGACGTCATCTTTTGCGTGCATCGTTTGTATGGCATCTAATAATTCGTGCTATGTCTTGTATTCATGGATTTCTCGCAGCTTCATCCTTGCGGCTTCGATTGACAACGCTAACTTGTAATCGGAAATATGCTTTATTGTGACGGCGTGGGACCTCGTTTAGCCTCTAATGCGCGACTGGAAAGTTTTGCGGAATTAGATAGCATGAGAAATTGTTTAATCCCATAAAAAAAACAACAACAAAGACCTGACTGTGTACAACAATGTTGGACATGAAGTTGTCATATAAATGCTGTCAGCATCTTAGTTACTTGAAGTTGTCCTATAAATGTTGTTAGCATCTTAGTTACTTTCTAATTTTATTCTGACATATTCAAAGGCGTCTAACCCAATCCGACCGATGTATAGTCGTCTTCAAAAATTTAGAGACCGCTAGGACTGAGAAAACTTTTCATTTCCCAGCAATTTGTGACTGTATTCGGTCGAACTGCACAGCGCAGCGCGTTTTAAAACATGCCGAAAATCTATACTCAAGGCTGCCTGCCGAAGCATCGGGGATATTCAGCTTTTTCTTATTTCTCGTGATCTCTAAACTTCTGACGGGCTGACTGCACAGCGCGATTGGTACAAGGGTCACTTTCTGTGTTGTGTTTTTCTAATCCGGGCCGATACGTGACGTGGAAGCATGGAAGCTGGGGTTGCGTGTTCGCTGTAACGGGTACGGTGAGAGAGATTCAGGGGGGGGGATATGAGGAGAGAAGGTAATAGGCAATTAGCCGTGCCAAGACCCGGTGTGGGTGCAGCGGTCGAGAGCGAGCTGATGACGCCACGCAGAATGACTAAGGTCACCGCAGGTGATGCGCGCGCAGGGCTCTACAAGTTGTTCCCAGAATCACACGGACGGTTCGAGGGAGCGCCCCGACAAAACTAGGCCGAGGTAGCGGGCATTAGCGCGGTACATAAAAAAAAAAATATGACATAGACGTAGAGATAGGTAGGCGCTAACCTATCTACGCCTGCGTCGTGTCCTTTATTTCATGTACCGCGCTAATACACGCTACGTTTATGGATGACCAACTCGCCCGAGCAGAAACCCTTCTGAACTAGGCCAACGTCTCACGTTGGCCTAGTTGCGACACGTTGGAAGTGTCTCACGTGTCGCAGGCACGTGCTCAGGACACGTCAGATTGTTCCCGTCCGGCTTCATCCCAGTTTCTCGTCCGACTGTCGGTCTGTTTGTTCGTGCGATGGTCACCCAACAGGCTATATAAGCGCCAGAATCAACAAATGGCTTTAGACTCTTTTAGCGTGGCTAACTGTGTTTCTCCGAGTGTTATCAAGTGCCGCGCTCACACGACACAAATGTAAACCAAAATCACCCTTATTAGCCTATACTGGTGTACGATCAGCTTCGCGAACTTGGCTGTTTTTGATATAACAGGCACCATGTCTCGAGTGGCCACCAATTCCTCATCCGAAAACTTATAAACTTATATTTACCCGTATAAGTGTTGTAGTGAAGCTATCAAGTAACTTCCTTGTAATACCCCACGTTTCGAAGGTTGTTGAGCAAGCTAAGCGACTGATGAGTCCCCGACTGATGAGTGGACTTTGGCATTCACAGTCATTCGGTGTTCTTATTAAGAAGACTCTCTGCGGTTTGTAAATGACTGCATGGCCGTATGCAGAACATGTGATGAACGTTCACACGCGCTATCTTTTGTCACTTCTTATTCTCGCACGATGCCCCCCGCCACCGGCACACACACGGAGAAGCTTTTATTGAGAAGTAGGACACTTCGCATAGATCGCATTGAGGTTCGCAATAACACGCATTCCTAATTTTCTTTCTCCTTCCTTGAACGGCACAGTAAAAACCATGCTGTCTAAAAAAATTATAGTTTCCTTCTTTCGAGCATGTCACACCCTGTTCTGATGAGTTATTGCAATGCTTGCTTATATCTGGAAAACAAAAACATTTCTTAGAAATCGTTTACGTGCGAATGATGATGCTCACTCCTCCTGTACAGGGTAGAAGGTGTGGAAGGCAGTTACGTTTCTCGAACATGTACTCGGCCATCCAGCGGCCGGGCGCCAGACTAGAGAATTTCGGTAAGGCTCCACGCCAGTGAGACGCCGGCAACGGCAGAGACGCGTCTGACGGAATTCAACGAATGAGACCAACTCACCGCATCTCTTTACAAACAGCCATTATTCCGGAAAGGAAAGGCGCAATTTTAGGCACCACGATAGTAAGACAACAGGGCGAGCGCCACTATCGACTTAGTAGCGGCGCTCGTCCGGTTGTCTTCCTTTCGTGGTGTCTAAAAACTGCGCCTTTCCTTTCAAGATGCTTCACCAACAATCCCCTAAAGAAGTGCTTCTAGGCCATTATTCTTTCTTGCGCCTGAAATATACATACTTTCGATTCGCTCACGAAATGCACGGATGTATATAGAACGTTGCTCGGCGCTGCCGCAAGATAGACGGCCGAAGTGTCGCATGGTACTCCCGCTCATGTGTTACCCCATTGTCCGAGGCATGCCGTGGACGAACTCTGAACCGTCGCCTTGATCCCGTCTGCTCGGTCCGAATACCATCCACGGCCGCTACTATACCGGCTGCCGAGGCCCGCGGGCCTGTGCGTGCACGGTCTGTCGAGCGCCCGCTTTCGTGTCTCCTCGGGACAGGAGAGCAAGACGACGGTGGCCATCGCTCCTTGTCGCCCGAGCTGGCAGAGTCTCCCATTGTCTTACGGGTCTTCAAACCCCGCCGTGTAACGAGACATTCGGAAAGGGGGAAAGAGCGAGAGACAGGAGGCCAACTTACGTGGCTATGAGGGAAGAAGGAGAGAGGAAACAAAAGACGGAGAGATACATAGAAACGAGAGGTGGTTGTTCTTCTTGGGGAGACGACCGCGGTTCCGCTTGCTTGCGCGCGTGCACCTTCGGCGACGGTCGCGGATGCGTGGACCACAGCGTATGCCAGTGTGGTGGTGGCTTGTCTGGCTGTTATGTAGAATGGCCCGCAGCGCGGCCGGATTGCACAGCCCCCGAGTTTTATATCAACCCTGAAAGCCACCAATTTTTTGTTTCTGTTCTTAATTCTTATTCTTCCTTTGTCTCATTTCTTGGCTCGCTTGTCCGTGACATTGCCCCTGCGTCTAGGGCTCAATTAAAGGCGCGTGATTGCCGCTGGAACAGCACCCCTGAATGTCGACATTCCTGGAGATGCGAGACGACGGCAGCACTTGTTGTCCCTTCCCGGCGACTTTTCTCATGAGTTCGTTCCACCGCGGTGAAAACGGAACGTGAGCTTGTACACCGACACCAGGATGCTGCAGGTCTCCGCGCTCCAGCTGTGAATTCCGGCACTTACATTTTTCTTTTTTGCTCACGGGTTGTTGTTTTTGTTTTAAAGTGCTGGGTTTTTCTTCGCTGGTATAAGCATGGCTTATAATTCGTTTTCTTCGAATGACGTCACATTTTGCGTCAGTACACGACCGGTGCCTGGGACTCAAGGGTGGCGCCAGAATTTTTTTTTTACTGTGGGATGTAGGATACCCCCGACAAGCGGGTTTCTTCGGGGTGGCAGGGGGGCGGAGAAGTCATGCGTCGTGTTAAGATTACATTTGAGCTTTGCATCCTTTGACGTCTCCTTTTCCCGTGTCATTTGCTTATGCGTTCTGTGCTGGCATCATATCCTGTCATATCCATCATAGCAACTCCCGCGCAAAGTTCTGGATGTAGTCCAGACACTAGACATTTTTCCTATAATTTCCTGACTATAACAATCACTTCATTCGGAACCAAATTTAGAATTTATTTGAAACATTTTTTCGTTTCTGTTTTGTATTGCTTTTGAAGTACTGTTACGAAAACGAAACGGCAGCATTGACCCCATTAAGCTGCACTCTCACGACGGACGTGATCGCGGACGGATAAGTCACGTGACATGTGACGTGATTCGGATCTCTCCGCAGCCAGCATTCACACGACAGGGGAGAATTCACGCTACAAGCGAGGATTTCGGCATCGCTCCCCGAGGATCCCAACTGTGATTTGGGCCTCCGTCGTTTCACGAATCGCTCCGCGCGGACCGAATCGGGAACGCGGGAACGGCGACGTATGATGACGTAGTACGCAATCCGCAGGCTCGAATCGCGATTTTGTCTGTCGTGTGAATACAGCTTTGCAGAGGCGTGTGAGGGGTTCCATAGGGTGCGCGGGGGGGGGGGGGGGGGGCGGGGGGCCAAAGGCAGAGTTCCGTACCCGCCCCCCCTCTTTGTCCAGTCCAGTTTTGTCATCTATTGTGTTTAACGATGGTTGAAGAAATGAAAATGAAGTTATAACGTGCTTGTCACAATGCCCTGCCTTTGGTCCTTGGCTTTCCGGTAGATGGGAAGTAAACAGTTCTTGGAATTCAACACTAGGGGCCTCTGGCCGCCATTATCGTCAAGAATCTGCATGGTTATAACCTTGTACTTTAAACAATGACGGGGCAGGTCCGTATTAGTAAACGTATGGGCCAGATATTGCCCCCCCCCCCCCAGGTGATTTGAGGGGGTGGGGTGCGGTCACCGCCCTTGCCCCCCTCGGGAGCATGGCTATGCCTCTATATGCTGGCCAGGTCGAGGAAATAGACTAGCGCCTTTATTCCTTTTATATGAATCGTTTATGAGATGACCCTCGAGCCAATTATATATTATTAGCGACGAAGATAGCTAGTGGTAAAGCAGGACGAACGAAGTGGACCGTAGATCGTGAATACAACCCTAGCGTTTTTTGTGTTCCTCCTCCCTTCCTGGATTCGCAGATTCTGAGAAAGCAAAGCACACGGTCTTTGTTTGTTTCTAGCTCTTTCTCGGTTGCGTGATGCAAGCGGGTCGACATCGATGGGATGTCGGCCTGCGTCATGCCAGCGCGCCGTGCATACATGCCAGATACGGCTTCAGTGCCAAGGCCGACACCTCTGCAGGAAACCGACAAAGCTCGCAACGTCGCGTCGCTTGTTGTTGTGCCCGTCTCCAACCATCCTGTCGCGCTTATCGAGTGCGCAGGTGGGGCCTCCGTTCCGGGTGGTGGTCGTGGAAACAAAGCTCCAAAGGAGAGCCGGCGAGGCGAGTTTGATATTTTAATTCTGACAGCCCGTTTCGGGGCGAGTTTCTTGGACGACAATAAAGGCCATATTGGGTAGCCGGTGTTGCTCGCTCCTGATGTGCGGGACCAGTGCGGCAACACGAGAGAGTGAGTGAGTGAGTGAGTGAGTGAGTGAGTGAGTGAGTGAGTGAGTGAGTGAGTGAGTGAGTGAGTGAGTGAGTGAGTGAGTGAGTGAGTGAGTGAGTGAGTGAGTGAGTGAGTGGGTGAGTGAGTGAGTGAGTGAGTGAGTGAGTGAGTGAGTGAGTGAGTGAGTGAGTGAGTGAGTGAGTGAGTGAGTGAGAGAGTAGAAAACTATAAATGAAAGACTGTGACATCAAGCAGGAGTGAGCTCGGTTGGGCACTCTGCTCTGGAGAAGGGTTGGCACATCGCTAGCACCTCCATGAGAAGCGCGATTTCTGCAATGGATCGGGAAAGAAGAAGAAGACCTTGACGTTGGAGAGACTCGTGCGCGTTCACCTGTGCGGCGTAGTGTAGCCTGTGTGGCGTGCGAGTTATTGAGCTTAAGTAAATTATCCTACATTTTTCTGCTACGTCTCGTGACTGCGACGAAGACAACGTTTGTTTGAGAGGATAAAACTCACGAGGTCCCTTATGCTTTCACCTAGGATGACTCGAAGTTCAAGGACATCTTCCTTTTCTTCTCAGTCGATGTACTAATAGCAGAGATAGTGGTCTGAAAATCTTGGTCAACATGAAAGTTTCTTCGTTTAGCTCTTCGTCTGACACGTGTAGAGGTACGCGGTTCAGGTGCAAATTAAGACCTCGTTAAGGGCCCCGATATCAGTGATGATCAGACGGAAACCAGCTCATCCTGTCTCCTTTTCGTATTCTTTCTTGGCGTATTTCGTATATTACTTTGCACTCGACACGAGATACGCTAAATGAAGACAAGCTCCTCAGTATAGCCCAACCGCAGGCAAAACGAGGACTCACCCAAGCGCCGAAAGTGTATATATCGTGGGCGTTTATTAGTAGCATCTTCGTTGTGCATACATGTGCGTCATCACGTGGCGTTCTTCTTCACCATCGGTTGTGGGGACTCCTCGTGCGTGTGACCTGTGCTTTGGGTGCGGTCGCTTCGTTGTGTGTTCGGGGCCTAATAGAGGTCGCATTAAATGTTGCGTAATACGGAGATGTTGTGCGGGGTTACTTGTGTTGTCGACACTCTACCAGACTAAGCCTCGCCCCACTGGTTTTTCGCAGTTTCAAAGTCACTACAGTAACTGCAACGGAAACAGTGCCGTTGGCACTAAAGCTGATGGTGGGCTTAAGGATAACCGTGGTATGTAGCCACCATGTTAAGCTGCCAGAGAATGACACCTAGCGAAGGCGAACGGCCGCAGCGCAGGTGCGCGAGCGCTCCAAAAGCGTTGAGATCCGTCAGTTAGAGCACTGCAAGGGCTGATTTTTCCGGCCCGGGCCCGGCCCGGCCCGAAAACGCCATGCTCCGGCCCGCCCGAGCCCGGCCCGGTGTTCTTAAATGTGGCCCGTACCCGGTCCGGGCCCGAAAGGTATGGGCCCGGCCCGGCCCGGCCCGACCCGACCCATTTCAGCTAGTTATGCCTTGAGCATAAAGGAGGTACTGTCTAACCTTCGGTTATACAATACATCTTTATTTCCAGAAATACATACATTCTGGGGGATACCATTGGCTAAAAGCTGTTTAATAACAGCTTGACAGCTTATTGTGAAGATACCTGCCACACACGATATTTTCTAGAGATTGTTTTGGGAACTTCTTTCAGTGTCATGACTTTCACTGGTACTGTGTATACTTTCGGTTAATTACGCCCGTAACACTCTTGCGAAATAATTGCAGGGCAATATGAAATATAATTGGAGTCATAGCTGGCTGTTTCATGTACGCACGCAGTGCTAACCACGCAATCTTATTTTTGCATTTCAAAGAACGACTACAAAATATACCTCCATAAACTGAGAAAAAAAAAAACAAAAAAACATGGCAGACATTTTAGGGGCGAAGCTCCTTAGGGCGGCACCCGTTCGTCCCTCGTAGTCGTAGTGCGTAACCAGTCTTACGCTTTGACCTCCAAGGTGGTGCCGGTGGGAGATTTTTCCTGTGCGTTGTTGAACAATAAAAAATTCACAGCGTGCGCGTTAACTAAAAGCCGAATTCTTCTGTCTCTCATTCCCCATTAGCAGCCATTGGCATGTTCCAGTAGGAAACGTTAGTAGAAGTAGAAGTGCAAGTGTTAGCTAAAAGCCGACTTCTTCTGTCTCTCATTCCCATTAGCAGCCATTGTTTACCTCCAAGGTAGTGCCTGGTGAGATTTCTCCTGTGCGTTGTTGAACAATAAAAAATTTGTTCAAAACGCCGTTGATTGATGAAATAAACCAACGAAAGACGCCAGATGTTTTGTAAAAGCAAAACGAAAGAACGCCAGATGTTTCTAAAGCAAAACGAAAAGACGCCAGCTGCTTAACGAAAGACGCCAGATGTTTTCTAAAGCAATGGTTTTCTAAACGATGAAAATTCACAGCGTACATGTAAAATTAAAGTGAGCTGCAAGTCGTCATAACTCATCGAACATTTAGTATAAACGCGCCCGACCTCACGTCGGTGATGATGTACTGGGCAGAATTCACGGAAGATTCACGGTTTACCGATGAACCTCCGCAGCTTCGCCCACTCATCATCATTCACTCCGTGGATATGCTGTGATTTTTTTTAGTTTAAGTTTTACATCAATTGCATAGGAGCTAGGGCTGTTGAGTAAAAGTAGCAAGTCTGCAAACTTCATCTATAGCACAATGAAATGAAAAAAAAAAAACGTGCTCTAGCTGCTTCTGGTAGGAATACACCAGGCTGGGCAGCGTTACATAAATCAAAGCTGTCGTGTTGACTCCTCGGCAGGCAACTGCACCCAACGTACACAACGCTTTCGTGTTCAAAACAAGAACGTTCTTTGTCCCACCCTTCTTCCCCGAGTCACCGCCACCGCAGTGCCATAGATATGTCAAAGCGAGGCACACCCGTTAGCGAGCGAGCCACCGTCCTCGCTGTTCCCTGAAGATGGCTGTCTCGTCGTCTTCGTGTGACCGCCTTCGATCTTTGAAAATGTTACGCCTTAAAGCGAGACTGGACTAAGGGCTTCCAAAACAACTGTCTATTAGAGCGCCGAAGTGAACCAGCCGGCGGCCTCTTTAGCGATCCCCGTCGACGTGACGTGTCAGGTGTCCGGAGCGTGATTATACAGATACGTATGAGACCCGGGCCTAATACGGGCCTGGCTCAGGCCCCGGCCCGACCCGAGCCCGAAGATCATGGGCCCGAGCCCGGCCCGGGCCCGATCCTACAATCCCTACCGTCAGTTGCTCTGGATTCGCAGATCCATGCAACATTCGTCCAGAGCGCGAGAGTTCCTCCATATGGGAAGAAAGCCTATATGCGTTGTCACCTGTTCTCATAGTAGCAGCTGCTTGACCCATATTTAAAACCGTTCACAGTTCTCGCTCACACTGATGGTGTCGAATATGGGACACGTGCACTTACTTTTGTGAAAGGGGTTCGGCGTCGCCACTTTCTTCGTTCTTACAGCCATGATGTCCTTCCTGGAGCACCGAAAAAGTGACAGCGCCCCCCGAGCGTCTTAGCGATCTTAGCCTAGGTGGCCTTAGCTGTCTTGCTCTGCACATGCATCACGGTCGAAAAAAAGATGAGGTAAACAGAGTGAGTGGAATTCGTTTTGCAGCGAAAGCTGCTATGAGATCACAGCAAGGGCCGTTTTTGGCGCCGTAGTTGTCCGCCGCCGCCGCCGCTGCCGCTGCCGCCGGTGTCCGTAACCAGTATCTCTCGAAATAAGAAAAAATTTCCAGGATGGAACAAGGGTCGAACCTGGGTCCTCTACGTGGGAGCCCAGTATCACTTGTCTGTGAACACGTTACCTGTCTGTTAATTTAGCTAAAACTGTATAACTGCATACCTTTTACTGAAATGTTCTATCTGCTTTTTGTTGTTCTGTCGTTTTGTCTGTTTATTTGTAACCACTCCCCGCTTTAATGCCTTTGGCCCTGAGGCTTTCAATAAAAAAAAAATAGAATTATACCTCAGATCCTGGTGCTTGGACGTGCTTTGCAAAAAGACCCTATACAGGCTTCATGTCGGGAAGGAACCACATTAACATATGTAATGTAGCTTGGTAGAAGAGTAAAATAACAACAATGTGTCACACAACGCGAATTCTGTAACCAGGCGTCAGACAATGCAAATTGCGCAACGAGTGGGTTGTTGGATGCTTCCAACCCATTACAAAGGGCTCTGCCATAATTCTTCACCGTCATTAGCCACAGCATCAACAAAGTGCACATAATGCCTTACAGGTGTTTAGCAGGTACCATTGTTCTGCGCAAAATGACGAAAAATTGCATAGTGGCTGCTTCCCTACTTCACAAAAATTATGATTTATAGCGTAGCGGGTTCCTCGCAAGTGCACTTCTATTGGTTGCCAAGGAAGCCCATAAGGCTCCCATGATCCATTTCCTCGGGGTCTCAATAAAGTTAATTCCCTCTCTCTATCTCTTTCTCACGTTAGCGTATGTTATAAAGCGTGGTGGGAGAGTGAAATAACGACCGGGCGTCACACAATGCGAATTACGTAACTAGTGGGTCCTTTAAAGCTTCCAACCCATTACAAAGGGCTCTGCCATAATTATTCATCGTCATCAGCCGTCGCATAAAGAAACTGCATACCTCGCTTCGCCGCAGAATGACGAGTAATGTCGTGGTGGGTGCTTCCCAGCTTCACAAAAATTATGATTTGTGGCGTAGTGGGTACGTTGCTAGTGTAATTGTATTAGTAGCCACAAGAGAGTTTATAACGTGCTCTAGAAATGCCGCTCTTCGAGCTTTCGCTGTGACTGGGCTGCGCGGAAAGCGCAGCCCTGGCGTTTTTTAATTCACAAATATTAAAGCAGAGTACAGCGAATCCAAAGAAAGAGCTAGAAAAATTAATTGTTATTTTTGGATACAAGTGTACAGGTAATGAGAAAAAGTCGCAGTTTTGCCTCAAGGGCGAAGCATTGAATGCGATAGCAAGCTATTCGAATGGCACAGGAAGAATGGCAAGCAGCTGGAATCTTGCTGTGCGCTGCTCAAGCACAAGGGAGGCTGGAAAACACAAAAGGCGAGTGCGAACTAACAACTATCACAGCTCGACACTTGCAGCGCGCTGCTCAAACACAAAGAAGGGCGCCCGGAAAGAGCGCGCAGGTACACACAGGACAAGCGCCAACTGTCACAGTTGTTACTTCAACTAGCCCCTACTTTTGCTCTTCTAGCTAGCAATTCACTCCTTTCGCAAACGCGGCCGCTGCAGCGAGTATGGTGATCTTCGTGCGGCCTATACCTTCATCGCAAGCTTTGCGGTGAACGCACAAGATGTGAAACTCTCCAAAACTCTCGCGCAAGAGATAAGCGCGCGAGCACGATCGGCCACGCCCTGTATGTCAAAGTACAAGTCGGAGGCGCACTCCCCAACTCCGGCGAAACACTAACGAGATTAGAATTGGGGACCCAAGAAATTAACAAGCCACCAGGGCGCATGCGCAGAACGCAAGCCGCTCTCGAACTCTCGCGCTCGCGTTGTCCCAAGACCCTACAGTGCTTACCTTAGGGCGGCAAACAAAACCGGAGAGCGCGCGACCTCAAGAGAAGATAATAAAGACGGCACTTGGCAGTGGCACGTGAAGTCACGGCTCGCGTTCCCTGCTGGCGTCGATTCTGCTCACTAAAATAAAACTTACTTTTTGGTCTAGTGGGCACATATTCCTGAAGCAAAAATTGCAGCGCGAACGCACTTCTTTGCCCTTCTTACTTCTTTACTTCTTTGTCCCTGCACCCAGCTGAAGATGATTTCATGTCTTCGTGTATCTAATGCACTATTATCCTTGTTACACGTTTTGGCTTAGAGCAATTGTTGTGTGCGCGTGTGCGGTAAGGTTGCCTTGGGCTTATATATGCAGTGGTGTATGAAAGCATAAAGCAGTTGTTAGGCAGCGCTTGTGTCATACGTTCCTTTTCTTCGTGGATGTCTTGTGCGCTTGCGCGATAATTTTAGCCTCAGGATTCTGGTCACGGTGTAAGGTATATATGTATATATATATATATATATATATATATATATATATATATATATATGTATATATATATATATATATGTATATATATATATATATAGATATATATATGTATATATATATATATATATATATATATATATATATATATATATATATATATTATATATATAATATATATATATATATATATATATATATATATATATATATATATATATATATATATATATATATATATATATATATATACCGTGATTCTGGTTCAGCCGCCGCGCTTCTTTCCTCCTGTGGCATAAGCCTACTAGAGCCAAAGCGTTCCCACTAGCTCGCGCCAGCTCGAGCCACGGGACGCTCTTTTTTTTTTTTCCTTGGCCGACGGCCACGAGTGGCGCGGCGCTACAACCACAAAAGGGAAAAGCGAGGGTCGCTACACACGCCAGCGATACGACGCAAACGCAGCGCGGGCAACGATGCAGCATGGCCCACATCTCGCATAATTTTAATTTTTCCACGTGTGGTGTCCCGTGCGTTTCCCCCAATGCCGCGTGCGTTTGTCTTCTCCCGTTAGTATCTCGGGGAACGAATGACGCATGACGTAATTGTCTTAGGGAGCGCGCTGCGGAGCGAAGGGACGCCGGTCGCGCGCTTCAAAATTCTTCTGAATTATTTTTATTTGTGGATTTTATGCCTATATACATTCATACACGTATCCGGAACATAACGACGACGGAAAAAATGCGCCGAGAGTGTCCATATAATTGCTATCGCATTATAAAAAAAGTAAAATAGAAAACAGATGAAAAAAAAATTTTGCCGCAAGAAGCCGGACCCCCCATGCCTTGAACATCACCTTATGCCATGAAACTACCGAAGTGACCGTGCCCCAAAAAGTGGACGGGAGGATGACCGCCGCCGTAGCTCAATGGTAGAGCATCGGAGGTTCGGTCCCTGCCGGCGGCAAGTTATCTTTTGTTCACTTTACTTTCTTCACATTTATATCCTAATTACCACAAATACCATCTCCTATACTTTCATTGGCATTATTGTCTGTTCTCATTAATATCGTGTTCCCTTAGAGTTTCATGAGCATTTGGGCATGGCTATAGTCGATCTTGCCTTGAAGTGTCATGTCGGGCCGCTCGTGGTGATAACAACAGACCTGGAACATTATTTCAACTGCAGGCACCACGTCATATGCGAGGCTAGGCGCCAGGTAAGTGACTGAATAACCATCGTTGAATCGTGGACGCATCGAGGCTGTCACAGTCAATAGATTCTCCACTATGCAGTGAATCAGAGCAAATTGAACCATGAGGCACCTTTTCACGGCCTTTGCGTAAAAACTTCAATTGAAATTACTGATAATATGATTCCGTGTTCAGATTCCATGGTTGTCTCTTGTTAAAGCTTGCTGTTCTGTTCTAAGGTCCCTGAGTGCGAAAGCCATGCACTAGGCTAAAGCCATTCTTCTCACAATATCGATCATGAACGCATTCAGTCGCATCAAGATCAGTCGATGTACAAACATCATGAAAACTCTTTTATGTGGTTACTGCTTGGCGGAGTCCATGTGCTGTAAGAACCACCAATAAACCGACATGACTGACTCGAATGCTCTTTGATTCTTACAAACTTGCAGATGGCAATGACCAGAGCGATTTATAGACACCAACTCTTCCATATTGCAAAAGCATAACATACTTCAAGATCACTGACGGCCGCAGCCCCTTCAAGATGTAACCGGTACTATGAGCTCCGTACACCAACATCCTCGCAGGCCATCAGGCCAGATAACTGCTGCGCAGAGCCCTTAAGAGTATTAGGCATAACCACATATGCGACAAATGAAGGTCTGCATGACTAGCTACTTACAAACCGCTGTATGGCTAGGCGGAGCGAAATTGTTGCAGATAACAACGACTTTCGAAGGTTTCGATATAACATCACCACTAATACCACTGTGAGGCGGTTGCTCAACGCAATCTGTATAGAGATGGAGCATATTAAGCAACGAACGTAACTAATTGTGTGATTAAGTCCCTAAACATCACCGTAACATAATCATAGAGCAGGGCCCTTGAAGATACCAGGGATAACCAATCATTCCAGGAACAAAAGAGCACCTTCATCCATTTATGACTACTTCCTTACGGACCACTGTAAAACTAAGAAGAGAAAAATGACGACCGATAAACAAACACAACTGATACCACTGCAATACCATTGTTCAACGCAGCCCTTCAAAGGTGAGTAACAACAACAAAATAAAAAGATATTGAGATTTTTACAGACCACTGCAAGACAAACACTGAGCGGAGGCCTTGAGGAAATTATAATGCCCGTTTTAGGTATGAACGAACATTTACAACTGTGTAAGACTTGCTCCTTACTGACCGATCGCTGAACGGAATCCTTGCAGATAGCAATGACCATCGGATAATCCACGCACAGCCTAACATCACTGTTGCACACCGTGGAATGCTGAGCGCTGCACCTTCATGATGGAGTAACTATGAACCAAAACGACTGATTCCGCATGTTTGGATCCTTGAACAAACCACTGTGATACAACTGCTAAGTGGAATCTTTAGAAACACCAATAACCATCGATGTGCAAACACTAGTTCAATATCGAGCGAATAAAAGACATCGATAAAGCTAAAGGAAAGAAAGGGAGGTTAATAAGGTTGCAGCCGGTTTGCTGCCCTACACAGGGGACGGGGAAAGGGGAGGAAAAGAATAGAGAAAAGAAGAAGGAAAGAGAGGACAACTATTGCACTAGCACGCATAGCACCGTCAACCCGCATACCCAGAAGGTCTCAAACTCTGAACTGTTACAGACTACGGTTCGACTTTGCCTGTCTTAGATAAAGTAGACTGCAATCCACGATGTTAATGAACGCTTGCAAGGACTGGCTACAAGGTATCCTAAACTTCCATGCAGTGCGCTTCGAGCTGATGGGGTCGTCATTTCGCAGAGGAGTGTGCGTATAAGTAACTATGCATGTTGTGACCCTAACAAACTATGCATCTGCTGTACGACAATCACTGAGTTGAGCCCCATTGAAGTTATAATCGCTTCGCCAATAAAATCTTGTAACGACTCTTGTAACGATCTTCTCACATAGCCCTGTAACGCCATTGCCGAGAGGAATCCTTGAAGACAGAGAGGGGGCAGTTGGCGGACGTGCTCGTCGTCACAGAGTCGAGGCAATTCGCGTGCGGGCCGCGCATGCCCTCGACGCAAGAAGCGTCATCGCGCTTTCAGGTCTTCACTTGACAACCTCTCATCACAGCGCTAGTCTCAAATAGGCTCTTGTTTACGCTGCCATCTCTTTGGAAAGGAGGGGGGGAGCAGAAGGAAGCGATGTTGAAAGAAACAATACACAAGAAAATGCAAACTATATAGGGGATGCAGTGTTACGCCATAGCAGAGCGTGACCAACGCCACCCCATGAATTTTGCTCTGCGAAAAAGAAAAGAAAAAAGGAGTGCGCTGGTCACCTCATGATGATGCGATACAGCTTCGTCATCCTTATCTTTGAAGCAGTTTACGCTGAAGCAGGGGGTTTATTTTGCTTCGTCCCAGTTCTTTGTTCAGACCAACATTCAGAAAAAAAAAAAGCTTCACCGTCCTGCAGCTTTTAGCTCGCCGGTTGTCTCTTCCGTCTCACGTGTCACGGCAGTCGCGCATTCGGACCGTGTTTCTCGTTACACTTTTGTATTTAGTTATTTTTTTCCTTCCGCTTCCTCGTCGTCCGGCCGTTATCTCGCTTGACCCGTGCTTTTGAAGGGGTCGTTACTTTGTAGAGGCGGTGTATAATGTGACGCCGAGGAGGGACGTGCGACCGACGACGAAAGAAGAGGCGTGAGAAGCGACTGCCGCGCCGCGAAGCTTCGCGCAGGTTTGTCGCGTACGGGGAAAACGCTGCACGCTGGACCACCGCGTTTGCCGTGGCCCCATCAGTGAGGACTCGGTGCCTTTTTCGTTTCGGCCTAAAGTGTGCCACCTTTTTTGCCGGTGGACCCTGGCTCTATTGTCTCTCATCTACCGTGGTGAAGGCCCTTTGTTAGCAAGTTATACAGGGGCAATGCGTGTACACATTCGGAGCCCTCTTTTGCTTGTTTGTGATTGTTTTCGAGAGCCTGCCTGCATACTTTATTCGCAGCTAGCTCTGTCACTTTGCGTTCACGTGTGTGCGGGTACGTGCGCCTCTGAGTTGGCCGCTGTGAGTGCGCCTCGATTGTTACTTGTAGTCGCTTTGTAGCTGTGTATGTGTTCGTACACGAGTGTAACTATTTCTCTCTTTACAAGATGACAGACGCACCAATGATAAACAGGAAAGGGCTAGATCTCCTACTGTTTTTTGTTGGAAGCGCACATCTTTGTGCCACCTTATCTTGAATGAAACCAGTGGGATGACATCGCGCAGTCGCGTGCCTCCGCTGAGGGGAGGAGGCCAATACGGCCCCAACCCAATCACCCCTCTGTAACCATTTAATTACTAATAAATGTTTTGACCAGCACCACCACCACCGCTGTAAACTATCACGCGCGATGGATACTCTTGAAGGCTCTAAGGCACGCCACAGTCTGCCTTCAGTACCAGATTCGCATGTATACGCCTTTTAGAGATATAGCATCTAAAAGTCCTGTGCTGTTGTAGATGGGTTGGTGTGGAGATATTGAGCTAAAGGGTGCCTCGGCTACTCTATTCATCTATTTATTACGGGAATAAAAAAGCGACGAATAAAGCAATGGTGCTAACTTAATTAACCAACTAATTGCGTGATTAAGTAAAATTGAACAAATGATAACGACAGTGTGACGATGGCGACTTCTTCATTGATGACAGTTCGCTATTCACTGAAGAGTTTGCACTAACGCACATATTTTATTTATATGTCATCATCAATGGGAACGTCACGTAGCCGTTTTCGGCGATAATAGTGGCGTCAGAGCCACTGACAAAGCGTGCAAAGAAGGCGAGGACCCAGCGACATATATACGCGAACCATGGTGGTCGCAGAACAGGCACAACATTACGTTTCTATTTTTTAGCGGCATCAATGTTTTTATGAACAGCGAAGATGTTACAACCACGGTCAGCGAACATGGGGAAGTGGAATGGTCAACGTTAAAAAAGTTTTTGCTTATGCTGTCTCATGTTGGCCAGTCGTTTTCACTGAGCTCTCTCAATCGGCTGTCGGTTGCATCAAGTAATACAAATTCTGCGAATAGTCACACTCTATATTGTGCCTTCTCGAGCGTTTTATGCCGGTGTGCTCCAAGGAGAAACTCGACAGGCTGCAGGGCGTGCAGATGTCACCCCGCCTTCAAGAGGCAGATACAGCGTCGAGTTGTTTCTTGCGCCGTCATAACAGCTATGCGAGTTAACTAACGCCAGGAGCGAAGTAAACTGTTACGGGCTGAAAATCATAAACGTTCCGCGTGCGAAATGGGCCAAATGAACACTCTCCGCAGAAGTGAGCTTTTGTCTTCGCAGAACATTTTCTCATCTCTTTGTCCTTCTTCTTTGGTCTGCAGAAACGATGCGCACGTATGTCGTTAGTGTGGGCAAGGAAACGCGTTCTTGCGTATTGCGGCGCAGGCGCAATGGTATACCCTCTGTCGTCCTTGCCGGTCTCATAGCCCTCGTTGCAGCTGGCGGCGTTTGCGCGGGAACGCGAAGGCTTCCAGCGCTTTCTGACGCCGCCTTTGTGGCGCTTCTCGAAGAGAAAAGAAGAGCGTCGGTAGTGTAGTTCATCAGTGTCAAAAAATGAACAGGCGTTTGTCTTTCTCACCTAATTGCTTGTGGAAGGTCTTCCATGCTTTTGCATAATAATAATAATAACAACAATAATAATAATAATAATAATAATAATAATAATAATAATAATAATAATAATAATAATAATAATAATAATAATAATAATAATAATAATAATAATAATAGTAATAATAATAATAATAATAATAATAATGATAATAATAATAATAATAATAATAATAATAATAATAATAATAATAATAATAACAGCAAGAATAATAACAATAAACTCAAGGATTTTACCTGCCAAAACCATGGCATCATTATGAGGCACGCCGTAGTGGAGGGCTGCGGAAATTTCCGCCATCTGGTGTTCCAAACGTGCGCTGGCATCGCACAGTACATGGGCCTCTAGCATTTCTCCTCCATCGAAACGCGACCGCCACGGCTTTGGAGTGTTTTCATTTGACAACAGCTCTCCGTTGTTCTCAGTCACGCCTCCTCAAACTGAGCCACAGTTTCCTTTGAGGATAACATTCGAGGCTGGCTGTGTGCCATGATCTCTGCTCTCCCCAGACCGATTTTCGACGTGCTTCGCTGTGCCCCATACACCGTCTGTATCCTTCGCACTTGTCCATTTCATAGACAAACGCTTGTGTTTTTTATGTATGTGTTTTCCTCTGCAGCTCGTCTCTATATCTTCCCGTCTCACGCCGTTCCATTCTCCGCGTAGGGTAGCGAAATGGATTCCGCTCTTTCTGTTGAGCAGAGTACTGTCAAGTGCACAAAAACAAGGACAGAGTAAGGTGATGACAACGATGACGTCGACAGGGACGCCTTTACAGAGATCTCCTCTACATACGATTGCGTGATCCTTCCAAGCTGTTAGGTGAAATTGAAAATCTGCGCTGTATACTTCACCGTAGTGGACCGCTGTACAGAGTGCACGTGGCAGGAAGTGCTTGGAAACCTTCGAGACAACCAACCCAAGAATTTGGACCAATGTGCGCCTTGCACTTTGGTCCAAGGACTTTGGTCTCTGACAATGGGACCTCCTTCTGTATATACAAGTTTTGTCATTCATTTAATGCCGAACTAAAACCACTTCTGAATCCTGGCTTCTGGAACGGAAGTTGAGTAAGCCTAGTGTGTTGTCATCACCTTCCGCTGTCCTCATTTGTGTACGCTTGGCAGTGTGCTGCTATGCAAAACCAACTCGCCCAAAAGTCGGTGCTTCCGGTAGAACTTCCTGCCTTACGTATCTCGTTCAACCGTCTCTACTTATCGTCGAACTATACACTTTTCGCTTAAGAAACTCTTCCTGAACTCTTTGATCCGATTCGAAAAACGCGCGCTCGTGAGCCGGGACCGTGGACTTGTGCCTGCACCCTTTTTTTTTGTTGTGTTCGTTGCTTTCGCCAGAAGCTCCCTCCCGCGTATTTCTGCATCGTGACTTACTCGTTCAGCGTTTACGGAGCGACGGAAGGAATTGCGAAAGAAATGGCGGGAAAAAGATGACAGACCCGAATGTACCCCGGCAGAAGCGAAAGAAAGAGTCGCGCGTACATATACACGCAACGCCGAGGCGGAGAAGAAGAGGGTGAAGACGTTGACGACGAAAACGATGCTCGAGAAGTAAGCGTGAGAGAGAGGAGAGAGATCTTGCACCGCCGCCAACGCAACGATCGAAAGACACTGTACACTACAACACGACGGCATAAACAAGGAAGAAGATATGGACACAAACGGAGCAACGAAAGAAAAACAAGAGCGAGTAAATGTGAGCGAGAGAAAGGGCGAGAGAGAGAGAGAGAGAGAGAGAGAGAGAGCTGCTAGAAAAAATAAGAAGCACTACGGTTCATCCACCACCAACTTTTTGAGAGGAAGCCCGCACAGAGGCGTTGGCGTCGGTCGCCGCCATGGGTGTTTTAGGGAGAGCCGCTGTGCTGTAGATGTGAAAGGGGAACAGGAAAGGGACGGTGGTGTGAGATATGGAAGTGGTAAGGAGTAGTAGGTGGTACCGACGCTAAAGCGGCGGAGGAATACCTCGTACGTGACGTCACACAGTCATCCCGCAGCAAGCGACGCCGGAGCATGATTTCCATCGATCGCCGAAGTACAGTGTGTATGTGTTCGTGCGTGGCATTTGAGCGGGGGCGCGTCGTACGAAGGGACGTCCCGGGAGCAGCCGCCGCATTTATTTGGGACTGGCGGCGCGGCCTTTCCCTGGTAATGCACGGGCTTTGCTGCTCCTCTCTGTATGTGTGTGAGTGCGGGGGTTTGTATGGGAGCTTGGCTCCTCGGTGGGCGGGGCGCGCCCACGCGCCGGGGATTTCCCAGGCCCCGCCTTCCTACGGCTCGGGAGCATTCCCCCGGCTTGCGTTGGGATCCTTATGTGCCCGGTGCCACGCCCATCCATTGAACCGCGGGTCTGCCTGGTGTTCCCATGTCGATGCCTAAAAATAAAGGAACGAAAATAAAAAGTTCACTGCCGAAGAGTGGGAGGGGTCCTAAGACTCGATTGCTTGGAAAAAAAATCGGGAAGGGTGGTGGTAGGAATTTCGGCGCCGGCTGAACTCCGGGCGCACTTTAGGGACAAATCCAATGTGGTGGATTGGGGAAGGGAGCAAAAAGGGGAAGGTTGCTCCGTCACATCCAACGCTCCAGCACTTTGGCGGGATTTCCGCTGCGAAGTGTTCGGGGAAGGGAAGTAAGGAAAGACAAAAGAAGAAACGCGCGTTACAAAACGGAATGCCCCTAGAACTGACGCAGCGCTACAGAAGGATGCAGCAGAGCAGTGTGCCCCCGCGCGGGAAGCGACGCTACTGCCTCCTGGCGTTGGGAAAGGGGGCGCTGGATGCAGGCGGTGGTGGAAAGGGGTGAGGGGTGAGTGTGCTCTCTGTTCCCATGTTTTAGTGGCGGTCGTCAAAATAGCGGTGACGGAAGCGAGCTGCAAGGCAAGGCGGCTTCGCCGCATAATGTTTTTGTTGTCGATGGAGCCGCTCTAAACATAGAAGGAGCGGAAAAGTGAGGAAGCGCTCCAACAGAGGGCGACAGCGTGTCGTGAGACAGGGCCATCTAGGGGCATGTGCGGGCGTGATATTTGGAGTGGTTATAATGTGTGCTCAATGCCGGGGCGCGTGCATTTAGAGGCGTGTTCAGTCGCGAGTGCATGGACGCTAATTTGAATGGTCGTAACTGAAGAACAACGAGGGCACGTAGTCGTCCGAGGCTGCAACAAACCTCATGTAATGTGTCGTGACGTTATCGTTTACTCTGTCGGTTACGTTTGACCGGTTAGTCAAACGTAACCGACACGAGCAAAGTGAAACGCGAGCAAAGTGAAATAAATGACTGTAAAGACTGAGCCGTACTATGTCGAAAAAGGAATAAGGCGACGTATAAACCCCGAGTCGGGCTGTGGGTTTTTGTTTAGCTCAGTCCAAATTCAAGTGGGACTGAGCACGCTAGTACGGAAAGCAGTGACACATGCAGCACTTGTAGCTACTGAGGTCAGGGACGGAAGGAGCGGTACCTGTCATTGGTCAATGAGAGGTGTTGTCCATTCGCTTATTGTAGCGTTCAGCCCATAAGCAACGAAGATCATTTATCTCGGAATGACAAAGAGAGATGCAAGAAGGTGAAACGGGACGAGAAATATAATTATTCATGCGTCGGACCAAGTGTCTCAAGCAAATAGATTCAAGAATGCCAGAGGATGAAGTACATAACACGTATACAATAAGTAAAGAAAAGTAATTTCAGAAGTGCAAATGAACTCCCGGATGCAGTTTATAACTTGACATACTGGCCACAAGTTCGCGGACGCTAAATAGTATGGCGCTTTCTCAAACAAATATATAAACAGACAAGTGGCATACGACCTACGCACCATTTCGCTGACGGGATCAAGACCAAAGACTAACTACGGTACTAAAACTATAGATTATCAAATAATTTCGTTGTGCAATGAATAGCCATCTTTAATCAGACTGGCCAATGAAAACTCAAGTATGTCTCGTTTCAAAGAACAAGTAAAACTACTTCTCATGTCTCCTTCAAGGCTATAATAACTTTTCAATATGTTGTCTCGTAAAATACTGATAATTACCTTGCGGATGGTATTGAACGTGCTTCATGTGCAAAGACTGTTACTTGCACTATTACAGTTTGTATAAACCATTCCCTTAACACTTAGGTTAAAGTGTTTCTTTTTATTTTATTTCATGTCTGCTTACTGTGTAATGAGCAGTTTAATTATTTTTTGTAATTCACATGATTTCACTGGTTTTACTCCTGCTGTCAGACATGTAATACCGGGGTGAAGGCCTCGTCAAGAGACATGAGTCTCCTTTTGCCTTACCTCGTGGATATACTCCACATTGTGAATTGTGTATGCATGTCTGAAATAAACAAATTGAATTTAGTTGGTCTACTCAAACGAGCGGTCTGTGTGCGATGTATCATTAATTATTGAAGTTAGTAGAAATAATGTCCTTACAATGATGTTATGCAAAACAAATCGTGTTCTCTTATTTGCATGCTATCGTTTATGTGTCTGTGAACATTAATCGTTTAGTGAGGTTTCGCGTGTTCCAGGCATGCGCGCGCGCGCGCGCGCGTGTGTGTGTGTGTTTGTGTGTGTGTTGTAGGGTGTAATGCTTTGTTAAATATCAATACCTGACTTTCGAACTGGCATGAAGGTTACTTGAGTGAGAAGGCGAGAAGGCGACCTATGATCCGTTAATCTCTAATTGATTGGCGGTCGGCAAGCAATTAGAACGTTATATCTATATAACTGGTATAACGTCTCATGAAGCTGCGTGGTCAGCGTAACCAAGCACATTTTACTAAAAAGCGTAATTGTGCTCTACTTTACAACATAACACGGTGTTATGCAGCGTAATACAGGAGGTCACATAATCATGTGACCTAGAAATGTATGTGACAATAATGTCACCGTGACGAGTGGGTACGTACAACATTAACGTACACAGACAGGTAAAAGTAACATTGTAACAATCTTAATCCTGGCAGCAGCAACAGTTAAATAAATGACATGTTTTGATGGCGCAAGTTAACTATACCGCAAGCACTATATATTTCGGTAAATACAGTCAAGAAAATTTACGAAGAATTTCCGTATGACAGGTTTCAAAGGACAAAAAAGAAAAGTGATGTGTAGATGGTCAAGATCTACATATCACTTGCGTACACCAAGATCTACATATCACTTGCGTATCACTTGCGTACACCCCTGCGTACACCAACAACAAAACAATAACATTCACAAAAAAATTCACAGCATATCCACGGGTGAATGATGGAGAGCTTGGGCGAAGCTACTGAAGCAATCATAGTTACACCGTGAACTCTTCAGTGGTTTCGCCCAGCAGTAATCAAAGCGATAGCCCAGTACATCATCAAAGACGTGACAAACACTGTATATATTTATACAAGAAATCTTATTAATCGTAAGTGGTGGTGAGACGTGGCTTCCGTTCCCCCTTCATTATAACGGCTCTATGGTCGGTGAAGTGATGGATCTGTGATGGGATGTGATCGTAGTGGGATGTTTGCAAAGACGAAGTAGTGGGCAGTTTGCAAAGGTGGCTTCCGGTCCCTATTTATTATAACGGCTTTATGGTCGGTGAAGGGTCGTAGTGGGATGTTTGCAAAGACGAAGTAGTGGGCAGTTTGCAAAGGTGGTTACGACGGACAACGGAGACGTGACAAGGTTAGACTAAGAGGAGCTTCGCCCCTAAAATATGAAAGCTTGAGAACCAATATATCAGTTGTTACGTAACGGACATGGTTCACCGCAATAAGTTATTAGGAGTGCATGTGCGTGCCTCTCGCTCGTGACAGCAGTGCTTGTAGAATTGGGGAGCCTGATATGCTGCGAAACGATCAAGTGTACGAGAACCTGTATGTGTAGTCTGTGTGTGCGTGCGTATTCCGTCGTTACTGTGTGTGATTTGTGTCGATGGCCGCAGAACGTTAGGTGACAGTGGTGGTCCTAAGTGCACGGAATAAGCTTGACCACGACTGCACGCATCGCACAGGAACTAACTGAGGATTCACTGCCTTTTAGTCAGCACTTACGAAAGAACGGTGAAATGACAAACTTAAAAGAAAGCATTTAAGAAGAACCTAAAACAAGCAGGACACGCCGTGCCATCTCCTTCAGCGCAGTGAGTACAAGTCAGGCGACCACGGCATAGGGCAAACATTTCTGTGCAGCAGGGACGTACTCACAAATTTATATCGGTGAAGGGGGAGGAGGGTGTTCGACCCTGTTTTTGTGGATGTGTGCGTGTTTATATCACGCCTCAGTGTACATAATCATGTGACCTAGAAAGGCATTTGACAACAAAGTCACCGTGACGAGTAATTAGGTACAATATGAACGCACACAGACAACTACAAAAGTTGTCTGCAAAACCTAACAAAACCTAAAATTTTTTTCCAAGGAGAGGAGGGGGTGGCTCTAACAGTAATATGGAGGTTTCTACACAATGATGACCCCACTAAACAAGCCCACTAAACAACACCTAAAGGACAAAATAATCACGGACAAAATCCTAAAATACCTAAGACTTGCACAAAGAAAGATATAGGCAATGCAACGAAACATACAAACGGGAAAAGAAGTAGAATCATCAAAAACATTTGCGAGTACATATTTCATATGACACTATGCATCGATTCCTTTTCTCCAACCCAGCCTGAAAAAGAAGTCCATTGCCACAAAAACTCATGAGTTATCTCTCTCAACTACTCGAGATACATAACAATGCCTTAATACCTTAAAGGGACACTGAAGCGAAACAGTGAATTGGTTTGGATCGATAAATTGTACTCTGTAAGCTCTAATTACGTTGATTGCACCATCATGTGTTTATTTGGAGAGGAGAAAAATGAGGTCAAAATTTCACTTTTCGATTTCGCGTCGTAATCTCCGCGCGTGACGTCACGGATTTCAAAGTGTATTTTTCGTATTTTAGTGACATTGGCTCAACGAAACTTCCTGAAATTTGGTATGTTAAGTCACTGGCCCCCTCAGAAGACAATTGTACTTCGTTTTTACCGAGTAGGAAGCACGTGTGCCCTAGTAAACGCCGTCCAAGGTGGTGTAGCCACCGTCGAAGGGAATTTCAACGTGGCGTAGCCACCCGCACATTCTTTCTGTGCGTATATACCAAAATTAGCGTACGAGGACGCGAGTGTATGACGAACACGATTTGCAGGTGATGACATGAATAACGTGACTTCCCGTCGCACACGTCATGAAAACCTTTCCACCAGTCACGCGTGGCATACGCGCGCATAAAGCTGCCCGTGGTATTCGGGTATGCGCCGCAGGTGATTCACAGTCTACAACAACCCAGACATTCGAAATCTGAACACATGAAGGAGCCCGTCTCGCAGAAAATGCGGTGCCGGCGTCGGCGGCGTTGTCGATGAGTGAAATATCCCGATGAAAGCAAAGAATAAAGATCACTGCTCGAGGTGGAATCGAACTCATGCATGGCAATCAAATATTCTAGCACCGAGCAAAGCCGGTGCTTCGAACTTCTTCTGAAAGAGACCATATAAAAGTTTCATGTCAGGGCAACGCCAATTGTGGTTCCAGCGTTTGCTATCCACTTCTGTATCAGTGTAACAAGCATTACATGTGCACACCTATGACTCAGCAAGCATTGCACGAATACGCCTACGACAGCTACTTATGATATGAACATCATCCCACCGTAGCGTGCACTTCCTCGCGATAAGCACGACGTCTCGGCTCTCACGTGAGTACCGACAGCCCTATAACGTGATGCTTATAGGGTTGTCCAACATTCCACATAATGTTTGCTTACGCGCACTCAAATCCCATAAATCGCAATGTATACTGGCACCGTTACTTACTTAATCTTCAGATATCATCCCTCGTCCTTATTATTCTATTTTTATATCAGTGTGCTAAATGCTTGCGAACGTCATCTGTGCGTTTTTATACGTTTTCTTTCCTGATAGTTTTGTATAATGTAAATGCCATGCAATGAAACGCGTGGAAATACTTTTGACTCGTTGTTGTTCTTAATAGGTCTGCATTTCTATTTTGTTATTTTGCACCTTTCCTCGTCAATACGATTGCAATGTATATGACGTTCCCTGCTGCTGCCTGCTGTAAAAGGTGTAAGTCCCTATAGTCAAGCGTTCCTCGCTTGTCTCCCACCTTCCATCAAGCCTTAATTGTATTGATGGGGAAAAAATAATAATAACTATTATTATTATTATTATTATTATTATTATTATTATTATTATTATTATTATTATTATTATTATTATTATTACATATGACTTTAACTAGGAAAGTCGCGTTGTGTTCATGTTATTTGAAGATAACTTAAACCGGCGCCTCAAGAACCAGTGTTCATGTCCCAGATACAGTGAAACCTCGGTGATACGAATCTCACGGGACCACCAAAAATATTCGTATCATCCGAAATTCATATCACTAGAAAGCATGAAAATTAGCATGCGACAAAAGAAAGCTGACGTACCTTTTCATTTATTGTTTTTCAGGGCCACAGCAACGTCAGGAAGAACCCTGAATGATTGTCAGTTAAGTTTTTAGATGTCGGCAATCATACCAGTGCTCTTACATATACGGCCCGTACGCGTGTATTTAATTAATGAACCAGGTGTGTTGTTACCTGCGACAGCAGTAGCCCTTTCCAAATTGTAATATGCTTTTTTGCATTACGCCAGAGTACTGCAGCGAAAGTAACAAAAGAAGCGCTTTGACGCGATGAATCAAGGCCAGGGGCGTAGCCAAAGGTGGGGGGGTTGGGGGGTTCAACCCTCCCTCCCCGAAATTTTTCAATTTTGAATGTGTATATATACACACACACACAAACGCACGCACGAACATACATAAAGTATTGTTGAACCACCCCACTCCCCGAAAAAAAAATTTCTGGCTACGTACCTGATCAAGGCCACAAAATTACAGAATCACGATCCAGTGTTATGATTTTGTAATTGCGGAGATGTTGAGGATGTTTTTGGTGAGACTTACGGCCGTGCCCGCACAAGGGCGACCTCAACGGCCGCGCATGTTGACGTTGTGAGGCCTGACTCCTTCGCCAAGACCGTCCTTGCTTCTTTTCGGTCCTCCTCCAATTTTCATAGGATGTCTGACGCACGAGGCAGGCACGTGTAAACACAGTACAACGACAGCAGCCCGCGTCGACGCGTTAGAAAAAAGAGCATAATGTCCTCTGTAATGTAAACGCGAAGGCACACGGAGGCACCTAAGAGCCTCAAAGATTCGCACAGACAATTTCGGAGGCCGTGTCGCGTCTCTGAAGGTTTATTCTGACCGTAAGAAAAGTGTTTTTCTTACACCGTGATTCTGACGATTTGTGGGTGCGGTACGCATGCCCACGCTTGCGTTCCCGCGCTCGCACGTGCTTGGCGCGTCTTCCGCGACAGCGCGGACAGCGCCTTTTCGTACCTGGGCGGTAGCGTACGTTTGTATCAAACGTCGCTGGGTGAAAATCGGTTCGCAACAGCCGTACTCCATTGCACTGCAGGCCAATGGGCCTTGGCCGGGACCAATGAAGAATTCGTATCACCCCGAAATTCGTATGAGCTGTGATCGTATGACCAAGGTATCACTGTATTTAGTGTCGCTGAAGCCAGTCTTGATTGGCAGCGTTAATAATGCAACGCGTGCGCTCATACGATACAGAAGAAAGGGGAGAAAACAATGTAGTACAACGTAAACGTGTATGTCAGCTCCGTCATCTTCAGGAAAATACACATTACCTACACTGCCGCAAGTATTCGAGTGCATACTCAGCCACATTTACAGGCATACACTTGAAGATTATCTAAGTGCAATAACGCATACAGCTTTCCTGCGTCAAGTATTTTACTCCAATACAACGGTCACTTAACACTGCTGTCACCAGGGCTGGGCAAAGATACTTTGAAATTGTATCGCGATACGATACAAGATACTCAGGCAAGAAGTATTTGAGATACAGATACAAGATACTGCAACACTGATTGTATCCGATACGATACATTCCAATTGTATCTTAAGATACTTCGATACATTCTCAGATTTGTTAATATATATCTATATAGCGCAGCATTAAATGCCTATGCACATAGATGTTCGCTTGAAAATTTATTAACTGCGACCAATTGTGTTTCATTTGAATGAAACCTCTGTTAGTATCTCATAAGTTTTGTCCTTCTTGTTCAAGGTATATCTGTTTCATTCTGAAACAACTTATTGGCGCTGCTTTAGATGCTTAATATGACAGCTCTTTATACATTTCACTGATAGCGGTTTTTGCTTGTAGCTTTTGTAACTGGTGGGAGCTAGTCGCTGCTCTGCTTGCTGACCAGCAAGCGGGATGCCAAGTAACCATATGAACTTCATTAAGAAGCCTCCGCACGATGGTGCAAATACCGCTGTGAAGTTCTACCTTGCCGGTAAACATATTACGGTTTTCGCAATAACGGATCACCGGACAGGTGTACGTCACCAAGAACATGTGCAGCCCAGAAACGTTTCAGACGAATTGCACAGTTGCGCAAAGCGCTGCAGGACACCGCCACTATTCACGTTATTGACACTTATAGATCCGATTACCTGGTGACTAGCAACAGTAAAAGGATTCAGGGAAGCCTAAACAACAAAAACAAATATATCTAAGTAACATAGAAAAGCGGTTCCGTATCAAACACAGCGAATAAGTATAGAAACACGATACAGGGGGCACACACAAGAGCTAATAATAATTGTTGCGTTTTACGTCGAAAAACCACAATATGATTATGAAAGACGCTGTATAGAGGGCTCCGGAAATTTTGATCACCTGGGGTTCTAAAACCTACATATAAGCACACGAGCCTCTATACCGTTTTCCCTCCATCGATATCCGGCTACTGCGACCTTCGGGCAAGCAGTCAAGCGCCATAAGCACTGGACCACCGCGGCGGGTAACCACTAATAGCTACGACAAATAAATTCAGTGCCTATGGAAAATGGCGTAAAACGACTGTTTGGGACGCTCATAAGCAAAACGGAGCATATGGTATAACAGTGTTTCTCGAATATCTTTGCCAACGTATTTAATATGGCGCCTAATAATTTACGTTATTATAATGCAAACTCAAATTTGCTAATTTACTTACCAGTAAGCAGAATTATCGTTACTCTATACTCCAGGCGCGCCCGGATTATTATATATTTGTTCTCAACATCACCTTTACATAACAGTAAATTCAAGTGGAATATAAGTATATAAACTTATATTCCATTTGATGAACAGAAGCAGAAATGACGCAGACAGTTAAAACTAGGAATAAAGCAGAGAGCTTACATTGGCAGCACGTTAAAGGCATATTGCAGTATGCAGACCGGCAGAAAAAAAAATAATATAGAGACATAGGTAATGTACGGGATGGAAAAGAAGGACAGCTAAGAAATTACATCTGCTAACAATGAAGTTATGATTTTAAAAACTCTTTGAATAAAAGAAAAACAGACGTACGCGAAGATCGCGTCTGTTAGGTGAATGCTTGTTCCGTTAAATTCAGCGTCGGTACCGTTGGTGTCATAGCTGTTAGAATCTTATTTGCATATAAGTCACTCTCGTTGCATGTAATGCAAACTTACATTCACGAGATCCTTCAAATCGCCGAAGTGTGAAAGCCACGAGAGGCAAAGCAACCCACCATTCTTGCATTCTTCAGACTTCGTAATTAAGCACCACACAAGACACACTTCGATAACGACTTTATAGCGGCACCAGCATGTGCGCGAAAGACGCCGCACGCATTGTAGTACGCGACACAGGAGAGTGGCTAAGTGCCGAGTGTCATGGCACTGACAAAACTTAAAAAACGATTAAACAAAAATTCGGCTGGGCGCAGACGTTCGCGCGCTTGTCTGTCGAGACGACGCGAGCGCCACCTCGTAACTCTGCTCAACAAATATACAGGGACGCTCGGAGCTTATCGCCTATCCTCGATGGAAAACTCTTGCGGAAAGATAAAATATGTCTCTGCCTTTAGTTTTATTCCGGTAACTTAGTGGCAGCAGTATCAGCTTGAGAAGCTCGAGCTCAGGCAACGTTTATTGCTTCGCACGGTGCTGGGGCGATCACAGTATCTTGTATCTTAAGATACACGATACATTCTTCAATGTATCGGAAATACAGATACAGATACCTGTTTTGCGAGACGTATCGCGATACAGATACAAGATACCCAAAAAGTATCTAAGATAGTATCGAAGATACATGTATCTTCGATACTGCCCAGCACTGGCTGTCACACTCTTCCACCTATGCCCCAGATAAGTTGCGCCATTCGGAGACATTCCCATTCACTGGAACGTCAAGACGCCAGGCATCTAGACGTCAGACATACTTGGCATATGCAGACGCCGGACTCCCGTGCATATATACCCGTCTTTACCGCTTCAGCACTTGCCGCGCGAAATTGAGCGTACTGCAAGACACTCTGCTGCCTCCGATATTGTGTTTTGCAATAGCAATTATATGAGCACACTCGGTGCATTTTTTCCGTCGCCGTCGCCGTGAGGTTCCGCATAAGGGCCAAAGGCTATAACATCGCCCCGAGCGTCGTATGGTCCATGTGCGAGTGAAAGCACGCCAGGGCAGCCGACGATTGCGGCTCAAGCGGAGAGGAAACGCTCCGGCTGTCTTCCGTAGCACCAAAGGCGCATATGGGGGGGTCACGGAAAGGGAAGGGGTTACGGAGGGGGGGAGGGGGGTTACGGAAGTGTGGGGCTGCGTGGCTCCGGCAGGAACCGTGTATTTTGACCGGATGGACGTAGTCGCGCGCGCCGTATCTTGACAGTCAGCAGAGGGCTGATACCTATGCACGTGTGGTTTTCTCGCTCTCCAGTTTGCGTCGAAACGATAGACAGCGCGAATGTCCTTTCGCTCGCTGCAGAAACCACGTTTCCTTACGCCAGCGTTTTGTAGAGGTACGCCAGGTCGGATGCTAAAGGAGATAGCTGCTAGCCTCATTTCGTATAACATTCCAATTCGTTGCTATCGCATTCGTTGCTTCACTTTTGCGGCTAAACTGTGACTTTTTTTGGTAAGCATACGTTCATAACCTCCTCCTCTCCTGGGATGGTATCGATGATATATGCTTACTAAACGGGCGGGCCCAAGGTAACCTCGTGGGTGGGCTATCGCCGTCCCATGAGGCTACCTTGGGCCCGCCCGTTTCTATCGCGTACATGACGTCCATTACCGAGCGCCTTCGCATGGTCCCGAAATAGGCAGGAGGTTGCGGGGCTCCGCAAGCCGTTCGTGACGTGTGCGCGAACCTCGACCAATCACCTGCGGCAAAAAAACGTCCGTTCGTTTACAGAACGCGTATACGGTAACGCCGATGAATGGAAAGTTACATCCGCCGCCAGAAAAGCCCAAGTGCAGACGTAGAACTTTCGGAAGGCTCTTCGTCGTTAGTTTAATAATTCAAGCAAAGTAACGGTTTCAATAGTTCAAGTTTCTTTTTTAATTTCCATACTTCAGCAAACTGCCGAAAAAAGCATGAAAACGGTTAGTGAAAAAAAGAGATATATGCGATACTAAGGCGCGTGTGCGCATAGCCTCTGTCGGCATGTATCTCTTCTTACGCATGTGTTCCGCTAAGCGCGAGCCACTTTGATGGTGAAGCGAAATTTCCTTAATTATATCGATACACAGGATACATTGGGATGACAGCCGCAAGCACGAGATTTGAGACGCGCTTCGCTGTTTTGAAAAGAACACGTGTTTCGAACTTCGGCGAAGGTACCGGACAGAGGCGGAAAATTCTGGCTGCGTACGAACAAAGGTTGAACAGGCTAATTTAAGCACGCAGACGTTTCCTGTTTTGAGGGACTTTGCGAGGAAAGCACAAGTTTAATATTACCTTCTATTCTATTTCTTTCATTTCATTTTGCTGCGAATACGAGTAACATGATCGTCCAAAAACTTTACATGTCTTCTGATTGGGACAAAGCTTCCATAATGGAGCGCGACATTTTGCCTAAAATTAAGCCGTGGATGTTTACATTTATGAGGGAAGGTGGGTGGGGGGTGGTGTCTGCTTGACTTTTGGTTCACCCTACCGCCCACATAAACTAAAAGAAAGTAACAAACAAAAAATGGGCTTAAGAACATGCTTACACATAACTTCTCTTGCGACTAGGCTGCGCCTCTGATATGAACAAATGCGGTTAAATCACACACGTGCAGTAAACTCCGTGCATTAAACTATGTGTTAAATTCGTGAATTGCATGGCAGTAATGATCTAGTAATGATGACGGGCCTGTATTCTACCATAAAGGAGCTAACGCGAGACCACATGCAAGTAACCTTGATTATAACGAAATATCTTATGTTGCGAACCAAGGTATCATGCCGGCGACATTTTTCGTGAATTCTATGACATAATGTGTCAGTTAGAAAAAAATACGCCGTGGCTGTGAATTCGCTTACAGGGAACTGTGGAAGTACTTCTCAATGCCACTAGAGAGCGTCGCATTCATTGTACGCGCCCGCTGTTTACACCACGCACCCTTCTCTCCTCAGTGGTAACTGCCGCACCTTGAACGCGACACTGCAGGAAAGCGATGCGCATCAGGTGTCAACTTCGAAGGCGAAAGCGATGTCTCGTTGCACGGCCCCTTCGCAAAACACAGCAAGCGAACGAAGTGGTACAAAAACCTAGGGTCTTACGTGACTAATGACGTCAAGCTGTAACGTCACCACGTACCGTCATCAGGACGTCACTATGAGGTCGCAGACTTTCGGAGTTTGTGAAGTCATTCAACGCCGTCATATGATTACACCATCCTGTGAAGTCATAAGTTGTCATCGTCGCTTGGTCAACGCTGAGCCGATACCGGAGGTAGTGCATTCCCTGGATTCGGGGACATCTGTTCGTGGCGCCATCTCTCGGCGGCAGCAACGGCGTCCCGCCATAATTGAATGAGAAATAGGCGAAAAAAAAGATCATATCTGACGAAAAAAGCCAGTTAGCAAAAATGACTCCCGGTTATTTGCAGCGTAGAGCCACCGGAACATTTTGGCAAAATTACAGTATCGCACTACAAGTCGTGTGGATTCCCAGGACAATAGAACACCACCTTTTAGAAACACATGGAGCCCATTGTAAAATATTAAACACTCTGGGAAGCCACGGTGTTTGTAGTGCGACGCTGTAATGTTACCAGAAGGTTCAAATAAGTATCTGCTATGTAGAACCAGGAGTCCTTTTCGGTAACTAGTTTTTTCGTCAGATATGATATTTTTCGCCTACTTCCCACTCAGTTACGGCAAACCACCGCTGTCACCGACGAGAGATGGCGCTACGTACACATGTCCCCAAATCGTGGTCATATACAGAAAGCTTCAAAAAAAAAAAAAGGGGGGGGGGGCGGGGGTGGACAATGCGATCGACCAAGGACGTCGAGGTAATTTAATATCTGTCTCCCACACTGTGGCTTATGGTGCCTTCAAAGAAGTGTGATCCCCGATTGAATTACTTAATAAACTACCAAGTATGCAGCAGGTTTTCGCCCTGTTTTACATTCTCGTGTTACATGCTGTAACATGCTGCTGAACTATTCACCGCGAAGCTGTTTAGCAAATTGATGCTTGCAAGTAGATCCAGAAGACTATCATCATCATAAACGGGTTGGTGCCACAGAAATTGGGTAAATCCCGCTACTCACTACTAGTCCACTAAAAATAAAGAAGGCACCATTTAGCCCAACAAATGGCTGCGAAGCGACGGCGGCGAGCCGAAGACCCCGAGTACGTACTATATACGAGAGAATACTAGGGAACGGGAGATGCAATGGCGGCTGAGCGAAGATCCCAAAGCGATGGAAGGCTTACGCCAACAATGGCGTGCCCTTACATCTATAAGATGTGCGAACGCTTGTTTTCAGCGCGAGGTCCTGCCTCTGGAGTTTGGACATCTCCGTCGTGGGTATGACTTCCTGTGTTTAAGTCGAACCTCTGTGCGCTGAAAAGCAATGTAGAAACAACCTAGCATCACCTAGCTGAAGCCTAGAAACAACCTAGAAAGAACCTAGAACCTGCATCACCTAGCTAAGGCCTGGGAACAACCTAGCAGCAACCAGATTACAGATTAGTCTTCACAGTCATCCAGTTTCTCTGTTTCAGGCCTTGCGCGCCACCTTGGCTACGCCAGCGCAATGAAGCCTCCTGACGATTGTGAACGACTTCGATATGCTGCGAAAGGAAGATGCACCATGTGTGAAATGCAACAGGTCATCGTCTGGACGGTGCGGCTAGGTCACCTTCTGGACGGTGCTGCCGTGCGTGGCGTAGATCTGCTCGCGTGGTCTTGAGGTGAGGGGGTGAGGCTTGGTGGAGATGGTGAGCCAGTGGGAGGCGGCCTGGAGCGGTCAGGGTGACGGTCGGTGGAACGAGAACATAGCTGCCTGCTAGAGTGGAAAGGTGTGTCAGAACGCAGCTGTCTGCTAAGAGTAGGCTCGGGAGCGAGTGCCGAGGTGGGCATGTTATGCACAGCAGCAGCGCTTGCAACGCTGCTTGCGTTCCAGCGCATCCGTGGTAGTAATACGCGTTTTCGGCGAGTGGGCGGGTAGAATGGGTCATGACAGCACTGGAACGCTACCGTAGTGCTCAAGCGCGGCCGCGATTGAGCACTAAGGCTAGTCGAGTAAGGCTAGCGTCAACCTAACGCTGACGCTAGCCTTACCTGGAACAGACCCTAGTTATCATCGCGCCGCCACCAGTCTCGTTCATCCCCGCCTCATCGCCCCTCACCACGTTCACCATGCTTCCTCTCCTTAATTTTAACCGCGGGACAGAAATTGCATCCAAAGGAATGGCATTGCCCTCATCAAAGACTGAGACTGCGAGATATCCGCACAACTGAAGTGCCGCCGACCTATGAACTTTCCATGAACTTTCCGCACACCCACACCGGTCGGAGAGGAAACATAGCAAAAAGAATGTGCCATCACCTCCCTGCACTAGTTGCTGACATTAGCCGTCTTTTGGAAACTTACCGTGCCATTTTTGATCTCGACAGCCGCCACTTATAGCCCAGACTTCGGTGGTCAGCCAGAGAAATGCCATTCCTGCATACGCCGACGTCCATATACCATGTTTCACTTCATGAATGGCAAGTAAAACAAATAGAAGTACATAAAGATGTTGACTAAAAGTGTCATCGAGCCATCTTCCAGTCTGTGCGCATCCTTGCAGAGGAAAATGACTATAGCTGGAGCTTTTTCATTGACTACCGACGACTAAACAACCAAATCACGCGCAAAGATGTCTACCCTTTGCCGCACATCGATGACGTCTCGGACTGCCTGCATGGAGCCAAGCACTTCTGGCCTATAGACCTCTATATAAATGGCCCTGATCGTGAAAACACTGCTTTTTTTAACACCGGATGAACTTAATTAAAAGTTATGCTATTTGGCCTTTTTCAGTGCTCTGGTAACCTTCGAACGGATGATGGGCTCCTTACTGCGCGGTTACAAATGGCCTACTTGTCCGTGCTATACCTAGACGATGTCATAGACTATTCGCCGATTTTAGCGAGTCATCTGACGCACCTCTCAGCTATACTTGCTATTTTCGAGGTGGTGGCCTGAAGCTTAGTTCATCCAAGTGTCACTTTGCACGTTGTAACGTAAGTGTTCTTGAACCCCTCGTCAATAATGCCGGGACGGCACCCTGTGCTCACTCGTTGATCTTACTTCTGGACATTACGAGGCCATCTTCAGCATCTTCGTACTCAACGATTGCGTCCTGTACCACCGCAACTTGCGTCCTGAAGGACCACAAGTATTGCTCGTGTTATCTCGCCATATCCGAACATCAGTCTCTCAGCAGGTATGTGACACGACGACCACCGACCACCTCGGTGTGCCTCGTACGTACAACAGTGTACGATGCCGCTTTTACTGATCGGGCCTGCTTACCACTCTACGCCGCAAAGGCTCTGCTCTGCCAGCGCAGCACAGGGCCTGCTTTGCTGCCCCCTGGACGCCTGTAAATGGTGGATGCACCCTCTGAACCATTCTTTCGCGTGTGTCTCGATCTTCTCGGCCATTTTACAAAGTGGAAATCCCTCAGTAAGTGATTCGCTGCCGCGAGTGACTGCGCGACGCAATCGCGCGAAATTCGCCTTCAAGCTGTGCAACTGAACCGATGTTTCGGGCTTCCTTCTTTACGACGTCACTCTACAACACGGCGCACCACGGCAGCTCTGCACTTACCTATGGTGAATTGTTGAGGACCTGTACAGTTCTAGCACATACACCATACCCGCGGACAAACGAACTCAGTGAGCGGCTTAATCGCACGTTCATGGAAATGATTCCATGTGCGTTTCTACCGGCCACCGTTGTCAGCGCATGCTGTTCTATGTGTCTTTCGCATAAGATTTGTGCCGTCACGAAACCGCTTGTTTTGCTCCCTTCCGTTCTGCCGCCAGCGTAAACTTTGCCCTTCTAAACATCTATTTTTTCGTCGACTACCGTTCGTACAAAATGGGCTCAAAATGACTTCGCGACCTGACGTGCTTGGCTAGTCGGATTGCTCACTGTTGACGCACTGCGTTTCAAGCCGCTGAGGAGATCCGTTACGACAGCCGACATGAAGACTTTCTATTTTCCGCTGGCTCTGCAGTCTTCGGCTTGTCGGAGATGCTTCACACAGAACCCTACACGATCGCGTGTCGGCCTGGCGATGTTAGCTGCAATATCTCCCCGCAGCATTCACGTGTCCTCAGTGACACCATGTGTGTATGTCAGCTTAAGACTTTCCAGCAGAGCCACGTCACGGTGCCGCGATGCCACAATAACAAGTCAAAGGACTTGTCTACAAAAGGTCTTGCGTTTTCTAGTTTTATCTCGTATAGACTTGCATTGAGTGACACTTTGTAACTAATAGCATCTGTTTACTGCTCATTTCCTCGATATTTTCTAGCCTCATCAATGCTAATCAAACATGACCAGCTTATTCAAGAGATCTGCTGTTGTTTGCGTTCATAATGCACTGAATACTTGTATTGGACCAAGAGTGAACCAAGCTGCCACCTTGCTGGACTGAGCCGCAACGATTGATCCTCGTATATGGACGTATCCTCCGCTCCGGCACTTCAAGGAGTACTGACACGAATTTTAAATATTTTCTGATTATTGCTCTAAATAAAAACACTGGTGTGGAGAACCCTAAAAAGAGTATTGTGGTGGTTGGGAATCCATCGAATATATTTTTAATACCGTTACCTAAAAAGAACACTCTTGGTTTAGATATCCAGGGGGCGGCTTCTCAGTGACGAGTCATTGCAATGTGACGTCACGGGGAGACAGCAACTCCGGACGTACTAGCGGCAGATCTATCATCCGCTCGTGGTGAATGTAAACAACGATGGGTGAATTGTCGCCCGGAGACCCCAATTGTGATTTCTGCGATTTGGGCTGCATGCTAGACGCGGAGTTCGCAAACTCAGACGGAATGTGCTGACTCGTAGGAATGATGTCCGTTGTGGCGGGGCTGGCTTGCAGATGCTCCGCGATGAATACTGTAAAATCAAAGTAAACTATTTAGCACGTGTTTTCTGACTCCGGTGTGTGGAGAGCGTTAACACTGCATACCAAGGAAACGGAAAATGTCCCTTTTGCGATGTCTCAAAATCGTGCCAGTACTACTTTAAAATGAGTTGTTCTGCTTGAATGGTAATACCCGTCACCCGGAACATATGCTAAACGATGAAGTGATGGGCGACAGCACAAAACCACACGGCCACAATTAATAGGCGGGGCTTAACACACGCGCAAGGGCCGAACCTGGTTGTCGCTTGCGTGTATACCTCCTTTTTCGTGGGGTTCAGTGGTACTGAGCTACAAGTTACTCTGTATACATGATTGCCCCTGATGTACTAAGGTATCGTCACTGTTACGGGCCAGGGTTGCCAGGTTTGGCTACCTTGAGCCAACTTGGCTACTTTCTTAGGTCGGTGGCGCTAGAATAAATGTCTTTGATGCACGGCTACCTTTTGGCTACTTTCTTGTTCGCTCGATTAGAGCCAAATTATCAATATCTGGTGGCGTCGCAGCCGCTGGCGTCCAAGAATATGTTGTACAAAACATGTCTGCCAAGGTGTGCTTCCAGCTCGCCAAATTAAATTTTGCAGTTGCTCTACACAAAAGGAAAGGCTATTATGGATACTTGATTGAGATGCGGGGAAAACTTTAGCATGGGACCTCATTTTGCCCACCAAGTACTTCTGAGCGCCACGTTAAACCGCATGCTTATAAGTGAACAGGATGATCGAAAACGCTTTGCATCTAGGGCACTCTGCATTTATGGACATTGTAAATCGGATATTGGTCGTGTAATTTTGTAGGATTAGCTACCGACTGCGACTCAGGAATAATAATAGGCCCAGCCACGGTGGTCTAGTGGTTGTGGCGCTCGGCTGCTGACTCGGAGGTCGCGGGATCGAATCCCTGCTGCGGCGGCTGCATTTTCGATGGAGGCGAAAATGTTTGAGGCCCGTGTACTTAGATTTAGGTGCACGTTAAAGAACCCCAGGTGGTCGATATTTCCGAAGCCCTCCACTACGGCGTCTTTCATAAACGTATCGTGGTTTTGGGGCGTTAAACCCCAGATATTATGAGGAATAGTAATAGCTCGGGCTTCGTAATCACGCAAGAAATGATTGCGTGACCGACTGGAATTTATGCTTCGATCCCAGAAACCACGATTTGGAGCGCACTCGGGCCGTGCTTATTTTTATTGTAGGCACATGGTTGTTACTTGTAGTGCTCAGGCACGCAAGACGCGTGAAGAGTGTCATTTCTGCAACCGCGTGGGAAACTTCCTCATACTGCGCTAAATTATTGCTAAAGAGAATAATTTATGCCTGAATCTGTGGAATTCTGATTTAGAGGTGCTCATGCTGTAGTGATTTACACTTCGCCCAAATGTTTTTTGCATTTAGTCATTTAGATAAAAACGTTGCACTCGTTTTCCGACACGCGTGGTTACTTTTACTGCCCTTTGGTCAGGTTGGCTACTTTTTGGGCAGTTTTCGGCTATTTTCTCTGTCTTCGACTTGGCACTCTGTCACGGGCATCACTTATTTAGCTACCCGCCGTCATAGCTTATCAGCTCCGATGTCGCGCTGCTCTAAGGACGCAGGTTGGGTTGCCGGCTGCGGCGGCAGCATTTAATGCGGTCGAAATGCTAAACACAGTTGTAGACCGATTTTGGTGCACACCGAAGAATTCCAGGCGGGCAAAAGTAATCCGGAGTTTACAACTACACGGTGCTTCATAATACAGAGTTTCCGCTTCTCTGTAAGGGCGCTATGGCGCAATACCGATTTACCGGACGCTCGTAGCGATATCTTGCGACGCTTTCTTTAAGCGAAATGAAGGACACGTTTTGTTGTTGTTTTATTTTCGCCGATCGTCGAGTGTCCTTCCCAATAACATTTTTAAAATGGCAACACGTTGCCGATTACGCCACTGCTGAATACTTACATTAACAGCGACGTAGCACGCTCGTTGTTACGGTAATAACAGTCGTGTTTGTTTGTTTGTTTGATCAGTGCGCCACAGATGGCATCGTCACCGCGGCATCTCGTGTTTAAGCTCGCGGTAAAACGCATTCCGCTAACGCCTAGAAGATAGCGGACGAACTACAACTCGTTAATCATGTCATGGTTTTGGGACGTAAAACCTAAGAATTTTTTTGGCCGCAATAGTGCTCCTGCCGGGTAGCTCTATGCATGCCACACCGTGGTACGTAGACTGAATGATTGAACGAAACGAAGGTTAAGTGTCCGGCTTAATCTTTCTAACCTTCTTTAACTGTGGGCGGGCAAACGGCGACGGTTTTTCATTGGTCTCACCTCGTGCACCATTGACGTGCGAAGCCAGTGACGCCCTCATCAAGATAGCGTTGTGACTCGCCTGGTATCTGCAAGGTCGCTGTTCCTGCTGTGCAGCGACGGTTGTCTCGCGTGATGCGCCGCGCCATGTCGCCGACGCATATTGTTCGAACACCTTGGGAGGAGCTCGAGCGCAATGCTCAAATCTCCTACCGCTTTGGACGCATCGCCTTCGGATGTATCTGGCCAATGCTTTTGTTAACATGTTTTTGTGAAGATGTACTGTCAGATGTACTGCGAGCCTGCTCTTCCTGAACAGCTTCACAGCCGTGTATAGCCAGCTCCGTCTAAGTGGCTTGGAAACTGTTGACCAAGAGACACGCGGTGTGACGCCAAAGCCCGGCATCAGTGTGATTTGGTGATGTCCCTAAGTAAACCGATGTAATCCGGCGATCATTAAACCTCTTCCCGTTCACAGTACCAACAACATCAAACTTCAAGTGATTGGCTCTTGTTAAAGGCGTATTGACACGGAAGTTTTCATTTGTCGTTTTTTCGCGTCAAATGAAAGCCAAGACTTCAAGAGCCTAGAAAATGTACTGATAAGCAAGAGGGCACCCTGAACAAGTAAGTACAGTATGTTTTTAAAAGCTCGTTTCGATCCCTACTGTGCTCTGACGTCACAACACGGTATGAGCTTCTCGTCATGTGCTCGCGCAAGATATCGTGACTGTTCCACGGCCGCTCCGCACCGTGGCTGGGTTGGTGGCGCATAAGTGGCCATTTTGGAAGTTTTGGTACCTGACGTCATCACAACTAGTCAGGCTGCTGCGTGAAGTCACCAGAATCAGTACCGTAGCCTGACGCCAAGCTAGTGTCGACGTCCGTAGGTGTGCGATGGAAAAATTGACTTCAATATCAAAATAGAATATCTGATCAGCATTCGCTAAGCGTAACACTTGCTCAGGGCCGTCGCTGTATACAGGAGATTTTTTATGACAGAGTAAACTATGGCCTTCGAAAAATGGTGTCAGTGCCCCTTTAATAGAACTTGTTGTTGGGCTAGTTGGTCACTTGTCATATTGAAGATATTCGGCGCAACTTGACATTCACTCGACAAACACGCTCGCATTCGCACACGCTTCCACTCAAGAACACACCCTGTGTGTGGGGTGTGTTCTAGAGTGGAAGCGTGTGTGAATGTGTGTGTGTTTTTCGAGTGAATGCCAAGTTGCGCCGAATATCTTCAGTATGACAAGTACCCCTTTAACTCTGCTGTTTCGATGTTTCTCCGTGAAGTTGTGGTGACGTGTGATGTCATCCCTTGCGCATTAACTGCAAGAATTCGGTTGTTCCACTCATAGTGTACGCCTTCTTGCATTGTGCTGTAGCTTAAGGAAGTAAACCGAAAGGCAGGGAATTTGACCAGAACTGAATGCTTCGCGCTGAGGCAAGGAGACAAGGAGCCGAAGCCGCAATCGTGCCCTACCACCTCCATTATTATCGCGCATATTAGAGAAGAAAGCGAATGAGAATGAAGCGAGGCGCTCGTTTGTTGTTAACACCAGGCGTAGGAACGTTGGAAACACAATAATCAGATAACAATTCCATGCGTGCCTTGAGAACGATGGTTTCAGGTTCAAAACCGGACAATATCAGTGCTGTGGAATACTACAGCGCTAACGAAAGCTCCTGAAATAGAAAATTTTGATCCACGCTTCATCAGGAAACATCCAACACTTAACGGTGCCAGAACACACGTTGTATTACTAGGCACAACAACAACAACGACAAAAAAATGCAGCTTTATACGTCACACTTAAATGATTAGTTAACCCACGTTGGCAAAAAGTCGCTCAATTCTTTACTTGCGTATGTAGCAAATACGTGCATATGAAATGAGACGCATTCTATAGTGACTGATGACAAAGTGCCCACTGTGCACGTTTTAATAAAATGCTTGCCTTACACTATAGCTTCGTGGCCGCTTAGTTTCCTTGTGTAAGTTTCATTAGCCCTTTACAAACATCTTGTAACGCGTAATCACGAGTATTATTTTGTGAGATGTGGACAAGCAAGATTATGGTGAAAGCGTTACATGTCTCGAGCGAAGGTGGCTTTGCACAAAGAGGCGGCGTCGATTGGAAATTGTACAACAGAGACGAAGTGAGCGAGTGAGCTGCGTGCTCACTTCATTTTTGCGAAAGCTTGAAACTGAGGTGATAAAGAAGAGAATAAAAGTGAGATGATCGCCTGGCGCAGCAGACATCAAGGAAAGCTTCGGCTGTGCATGCCTTTAATTAAGGCGTAAGCCTTATGTGTCTCATTTGAAGATGGCCTTGAGGGAAAAGCCGGCTTAAAAAAAGACAAGACGAACTGAGCGCGCAGCTCGCGTGCTCACTTCATCTTTTCGAAAACGTGAAACAGATGCTACAATGTAGTGGATAAAGAAGACGATCCACGAACACAGCAGCCGTCATGGAAAACTTCCTCTTATCACATCTTTAATACATAGCAAGGCGCCTATACGCTTTCGCCTTAGAGACGTCTCAGTCCAAGTGAACAAGGGGCCCGTGCAACCTCTTCCCGATCGGGTGTAGGGACACCAGATATATGTAATATGGTCAATATATCTTCCGTGACCTTATTGCGAACGCTCGCTTGATCTTCACGACCAGATCTCGTCTGCCGATACTGCAGGCCGGCTCCGACTTTTACTCGACGCTACCTACGTGCGTTCGAAATGTTCTTTCGAAGGTGACGGCATTATTACGAGTTAACGTAGTAGCAGTTAGTTTTAACGTCAATAGGAAATTCAGTAAATACGGAATACATGATAACAAATTCCATAAGACACTACTTCAATTCATGCACAACGCAGGTCTTACAGCACACATGTGATATACACATACACACACAAAGTATTATGCCTTAATGGCAAGCCTTATCGCAATAAAAAAATACCTTTCTATGGTATTAGGCTGCCCTAGACAAAATGTCAGTTGGCGCCATTGAGCCAAAACCGAAAAGTATAGGGCAGCAAACAGTCAGTACATATGATCATCGCAACAGTGCATGTGGTTATAGCATAAAAAAATTATCCAACCAGTTCAAACTGGTATGGGAACGTTACATTTAAAATGGAGGTTGTGTTGTGGAGAAAACTTTTCAATCGGCGTATCACATTCCAATTACGCACAGGGTGTTAGCGTGGGCCTGATGGGTAAGCACATACTTTATTTGGAGCACCACCCAGTCATAGATGATGATCACCAAGGAAATATGTCTGAAGGAAAGAGATATATAGACGCCTGGCTATTCATAGTGAGTGTCTGGTTTCCCTGCGAAGCGAGACTTTGGGAGCGACAAATTCAAACGAGGTAGGGAGTCGTTGTTGACGTGCCCCGTACAAGAGCACCTGTGCAGGCATCTTCCACAGTAATGTGTTCGGAAATCGAAGATTTATTTTGGCAGTATAGAAGAGGTAGGCTGCTCAGATTAGCTGCGGGAACGTGGGGGTTTCCGGATGTTAAGTTTTGAACTGACGAACATTTTTTGCATGTCGAAGGATTGTGGAATATGAGTTGTGAGCATGCTAACACCGTTAGAGAATGCCAGGGGACCTTTGAGCCCATGACGAGAAACTTGAAAGGCTCAGATGAGACACGAGAGTTCTTTAATGATCATTTAGTCGCAGGAAACAACTGGAAAGTTGCGAAATATACAAAAAAATTTCACAGCATATCCACTGGTGAAGGATGAGGAGCTTGGGCGAAACTCCTGAAGCAATCATGGTTACACCGTGAAATATTCAGTGGTTTCGCCCAGCACTAATCAAAGCGATAGCCCAGTACATCGTCAAAGACGTGACAAACACTGTATATATTTATACAAGAAATTTTAATTATCGTAAGTGGTAGCTAGACGTGGCTTCTGTTCCCCCTTCATTATAACGGCTTTATGGTCTGTGAAGTGATGGATCGGTGATGGGTCGTAGTGGGATGTTTGCAAAGACGAAGTAGTGGGCTGTTTGCAAAGGATCGGTGATGGGTCGTAGTGGGATGTTTGCAAAGACGAAGTATGTGGCAGTTTGCAAAGGTAGTTACGCCGGACAACGGAGACGTGACAAGGTTAGACTAAGAGGAGCGTCGCCCCTAAAATCGCAAAGATACCGAAAGCGAACTGAAGGCAGCCGAGAGCAAACGTACGTCGGCGACCGTACTCGAAAAATTACGCGCGTGGTATTCCGCTGGGAATGTCATGGGAAGTATATTCTGGGAGGGATACCGAAGAAGTTTCACTTCTGGAATGTATGCATGCTCTATATGGCAACTGAGTTACCCCTACACTGACCACTCTTGCAGCGGTGAAGTCAGGAAAAGTATCATGAAAACTGGCCACAGGCAAGAAGCTGCTTCATGACATGGACAAGTTCACATCTGTCGTTGATGAAATTCCGTGATTTGATATTATATATTAAAGGAGCCTAACTCCATGTGACCCCATAAGTTATGAAGGCACTATTTCGGATTTCTGCCTTCAGGCTTTTTACAAAAACCGAGTACCGCAGAAAGGACTTCAGCTAACGAAGCCGTCAAGAAAGATGTGATGGCCAGTCCTGAAAATCATGTGGAAAAAATTGCGTTTCAGGCAATTCATCTGCGCAGAACAGACTTCAAGCAATCACGCTTTCAAGAGTGTGAGAAAAACCATGATGGCTTGTTGTTGCCTTAAACGCATTGTTTTTCAAAAACAATTCACCCGCACATAACAAACTTCAAGAGAAGTGTTCAAGAAATCTACGAATGTCTGGCTTCCTGTTCGCGTGGAATATATTTTCTTTTTTTTTGTTAAGTTCTTCCACTAAGAAGATACTCCAACTAACGAAGCTGTCAAGAAAGCTGTGCCGACTTGTTGGTGATGTCACGAAACATCTTTTCAGAAAATTCAGCTGTACAGAAAAAAAAATCACAGCATATCCACGGAGTGAATGATGATGAGTGGGCGAAGCTGCGGAGGTTCATCGGTAAACCGTGAATCTTCCGTGAATTCTGCCCAGTACATCATCACCGACGTGAGATCGGGCGCGTTTATACTAAAGGTTCGATGAGTTATGACGACTTGCAGCGCACTTTAATTTTACATGTACGCTGTGAATTTTCATTGTTTAGAAAACCATTGCTTAGAAAACATCTGGCGTCTTTCGTTAAGCAGCTGGCGTCTTTTCGTTTTGCTTTAGAAACATCTGGCGTTCTTTCGTTTTGCTTTTACAAAACATCTGGCGTCTTTTGTTGGTTTATTTCATCAATCAACGGCGTTTTGAACAAAACTTTTATTGTTTAATCACGCACAGGAGAAATCTCACCAGGCACTACCTTGGAGGTAAAGAACGGCTGCTAATGGGAATGAGAGACAGAAGAAGTCGGCTTTTAGCTAACGCTGCGAATTTTTTATTGTTCAACAACGCACAGGAAAAATCTCCCACCGGCACCACCTTGCAGGTCAAAGCGTAAGACTGGTTACATGCTACGCTACGAGGGACGAACGGGTGCCGCTATGAGGAGCTTCGCCCCTAAAAAATCAAGTGTTGAAGTTTGCAGGAATGCCCTCACTGAAAAATTCGATGTTCATAGCGAAGAAACCTTTAAAAAAATATCCATGAATAGGAGACTTGAACTGGCGAAGCCGTCACGAAAGCTACGATGTCATTGTTTGTTACTAATGTGAAGTGCTTTCATTGGCATAAGCATAATGATGCACTAGTGTGAAAAATATTTTTGCTGACTAAGGTCCGATATTGTGAGGCCAGTAGGAAGACCCATGATAAAAAAGTAAAATGATATAGATGTGAAAGCAGCGTAAAAATCGAAATAGTATAAAACAGCAACGGAACCAAGAAAATATCAAAGGAATGAAATCAGAAAAGAATTTCATGCACCAAAGGCAAAAATAGCGAATATTTTTTCAGAAGGTCGACCTACGCAGAACATATTCGATGCGACGAAGCACTCAAAAAAGATGTCATGCCTTGGTTTTGTGTACTTGTGGCATAATTTTTTTCAAAAATTTTCATGCTCGCAGAACAAATTGAAAGTGACAAAGCTGTCAAGAAAGCGGTTCTTGTGTGGCTTGATGGTCATAAGAAATCGAAATATGAAGAACGAACTGAAGAAAAGTGACGAAGCTGCCAAGAAAGCAGCGATGTCCTTGTGTTTTTGTGATGTGAATGAAATTTTTTTCTGAAAATTCATCTGCACAGAACAAAATTTCGACTCACGAAGCTGTCAAGAAAGCTGTTATTGCCTGACTTGATGATCATGTTGAAGGAGCCTTCTTTTTTGAGAAATGAAAATATGAAGAACAAACTGCCGAAAAGTAACAAAGCGGGATGTCCGTGTGTTTTTCTGATGTGAATGAACTGTTCTTCAGAAAATTTATCTGCGCAGAGCAAAACTTCAGCTGTCGAAGCTGTCAAGAAAGCTGTTATTGCATGACATTATGACCGTGTTGAAGAAACCTTCTTTTAAAAATCAAAATATGACGAACAATCCGACGAAAAGTGACGAAGCTGTCAAGAAAGATGTGATGTCCTTGTGTTTTTGTGATGTGAATGAAATGTTTATCAGAAAATTCATCTCCGCAGAACAAATTTTCAACTGATGAAGCTGTCAAGAAAGGCGTTATTGCATGACTTGAGGATCATGTTGAAGGAACCTCCTTTTTGAGAAATCAAAATATGAAGAACAAACTGACGCAAAGTGACGAAGCTGTCAAGAAAGCAGTGATGTCCTTGTGTTTTTGTAATGTGAATGAAATCTTTTTCAGAAGATTCATCTGCACAGAACAAAATTTCGACTCACGAAGCTGTCAAGAAAGCTGTTATTGCATGACTTGATGATCACGTTGAAGGGACCTTCTTTTTGAGAAATCAAAATATGAAGAACTGACGAAACGGGACGAAGCTGTCAAGGAAGCAGGATGTCCGTGTGTTTTTGTGATGTGAATGAAATGTTTATCAGAAAATTCATCTGCGCAGAACAAAATTTCAACTGACGAAGCTGTCAAGAAAGGTGTTATTGCATGACTTTTTGACCATGTTGAAGGAAATTCTTTAACAAATCAAAATATGAAGCACAAACTGACGAAAAGTCACGAAGCTGTGAAGGAAGCAGTGATGTCCTTGTGTTTTTGTGATGTGAATGAAATGTTTATCAGAAAATTCATCTGCGCAGAACAAAACTTCAACTGATGAAGCTATCAAGAAAGCTGTTATTGCATGACTTCATGATCGTGTTGAACAAGCTTTCTTTAAGAAATCGAAATATGAAGAACAAACTGACGAAAAGTTACGAAGCTGTCAAGAAAGCAGTGATCCCCTTGTGTTTTTGTTATGAGAGTGAAATATTTATCAGAAAATTCATCTGAGAAAAACTAAATTTGAACGGACGAAGCTGTCAGGGAAGCTGTTGCATGACTTGATGATCACGTTGAAGAAACGTTCTTTAAGAAATGAAAATATGAAGAACAAACTCACGAATAGTTACGAAGCTGCCAAGAAAGCAGTGATCTCATTGTGTTTTTGTGGTGTGAATGACATGTTTTTTCAGAAAATTCTTCTGCGCTGAATGAAATTTCAACTGACAAAGCTATCACGAAAACTGTTATTGCATGGCTTGATGGTCATGTTGAAGGAACCTGCTTCAAGGAATCCAAGTATGAAAAACAAGCTTCAAGTGATGAGACTTGTTTGAAACAGTGATGACATGATTTTAAGTTCATGTGGAAGAAAACCCGTTCAAGAAATCCATCTGTGTAAACAGAATTGGCGAAGCTGTCAAGAAAGCTGCGATGACCTGTTTTGATGGTAGACTGATATTCTTTTGAGATTGGTAAATTTTCCTTTAGGAGAATTTTGTAAGGTGTGTGAAACTTTCAAGAGTGTTGAATGAATACTGAAACAGTAACTTCATCAAAAATTTATCTGTTTCTGCTGTGGCAGGCAAATTGCTAAGTGCTCTTCATGGTAGGTAAGCAAGGATGAGCGAAAAATACTGTCACGAACTCCTGCAGTCTATTATCTCCACATGTAAGGCGTCGTCTGCCATCTTCTAAATATCAAGCATGATATTCGCAACGCCTTCGAGAGCCGCTTATGCAATTCTTCTTTAAAGGAAACACACATTCACGCTCAACTCCCGTGCATTGTGGCATAGAGTCATGACTACGGCGAATACTAGAAGCGGTGCTTTAACAATTCAGTTGCTTGTTACCGTAATCACTTTTCGAGCCAGCGCCATGTTGTACGACTGTTGCCACGCCTGTCGTACGCAGGCAACGCAAGCTATATTAGCTCCGTCAGCAATGGGTACGCAAATCGGCTCAATTCGACCATGAAACAATTCGTACGTGGTAGGCTAATTAGTGCTTGCGTAGGCCACGGTGCAAATTGTGCTATGCTGTGAATCTTATTATGACTTATAATCCGAGAGCGACTTTCAGAAACATGTTTTTAGTGTCGGGCTGTGAGAGCAGACAAAATGACGTGAATTTGTAAAGCCGTTAACGCGGAGCTCCAGAAGTAAGGGTTTACAGGATGGGAGGCGCGAAAGACTCATAGGTGGCAAACTCACTCATGAGTCGACTCACTTGTACTCAGACTCCGATCAAGCCGTGAGTCTGAGTAAGTCCGGCTCAGTAATATTTTGTTGAGCTTGAGTCCAAGCGAGTCCAGTTGAGAAAACAATTTAGTGAGTCTGAGTCCGAGCGCGTTCCGCTGAGACAAATTTTGGTGAGTCCGAGTCGGAGTGAGCCGTAAGCCCAAAATATATTTGTTGAGTGAGTCTCAGCGAGCTCCTTTTTTGACCCACCTATCGAAGGATGAGAGGCGCGCGAGGGAGCTCGGTTTTATGAATAAGCAGTGCCGCTCGGAGGTGGTATATCAGAGCTCCGTACAATGAGAGTGTCTCAGATGATCAAGGGGACACCAAGGATGGAAACGAAAAAGATACCACTGTTATTGATAAAACAAAAAAAAAAAAAACAAGAAATCAGAAAGGTACATCTGAATGTTCACACAAAGGCCAGTGCCTTGCTAAATGAGGCCGAAGCTGGTTGCCTTAAAGAACAAACAAATTTTCTCAACAACACGAAGCATGTGTACGTATGATGCAATAAATGTCGGGAACGACTCATCCCATTATGGTGCAATGTGATATATAGATTATAATGTAATGGTAGATAATATATTTTAATGTCATGCTAGAGGTACTGGGATCGATACCTAGCACCTCCACAAATATATTGAGGGTTGTTTCAAAATATAGAGGATGTACTTGTAGTGTAGAATAGTAAAAAGAGTCAAGATGGCTGACCAACACACTGGCGTGCCAGTCAACTTCTCCGGCTCTTCGTCTTCTGCGACTTGATGTCTCCGAGACAATATTTACTCCAGCAAAACTATTAGAATGTTTCCACCTTTCGGAGGCGTTTACAGTAAATATAAAGAAAGGGGAAACAAACAGGAAATAGTTTGAGAGAACAGGATCGTTACAGTCGTAGATAATGCTACAACATTCGAATAGAGGCTCGAATGGAGTAGTAAACAATCATAAGGCACAGAATATAACATGCTACTCTGCAATATGCGTAAAAAACCTAACTAAAACAAATAGGCGATTTGTATGCTTGTTGCCACCCTGTTTAAAAAAGGGTTGCAAACGAAGATCACCGTCATAAACCGTCTTATTGAGCAACTCAGGGCTGCCACTTTGTACGCGTCAGCCGATACGCCTGTAACTCAGAGCCCACCAGACCCGCCAGATCATTTCGGGGGCCTTTCTCGTCGAAAGGGCCATGGCTACGGCTTTCATGGGCGGCGGTCGCTGCAGGCCTGAGTCTTAGGGCCGAGTTCAACGAGTCCAAGTTTCCCGGCTCGGCCGCCAAGTGGCGCCAGCTTCCAAGCTCTCGCGAACGCCGTGCAACTCTCCTCCTCTCTGGCTCTATTCGACATCTTCCTTCAGATCGTACCCACTCTCCCGTTCCTCCTCTCCACCGCCGCGATTTCGATCGATGGCTGCTGGTGACCCAGTTTCGCTCGCCGCCGCTCCCACGTCGGGTCGCGGCAGTAACGTTCCCTCGCCTAGCGCGCGGCTAGCGTCAACGACGACGCGACGAGCGCGCGCTCGCTCGCGCTGGCTGCCATTGAGAAGCAGCGCCCGGACTCCCCGTGAATGACCGTGCGGCTCGACCTAGCTCGGTGGTGGCGTGTCGTGTCGTTGGCAGCGGCGGTTCACTTTCGCGGCCTTCACCAGTCGACGCTGAGGAGGGGGAGGGTGGCTTTGCTTGCGTGTCCCTGATCTTGCCTTGCCTTGCTTGCTTGGCTCGGCCTGCAATGGGCGCCGGTCTATTTCTCTTTCTAGCTTGGAAGCCACAAACACCACCCTCACTCTCTCTGCTCTCGTTTGTCGTCGTTTGCTTTTTACGACAGCCGCGATACGCACTTTCAGTTGTCCTTACCTTGTAAAGAGAGCACTAAAAACGGGAACACGTGAGGCGAAGACGACAATGCAAGCGCTCACTAACTCAAGTTTACAAATAAAATGAAATAAAATGTTTGTTTCCACCATGTACAATTTTACAGGTGGAGGACAACGGAAAAAAAATGTGCCAGCAGGCAGCTTGACTAGTCCGCAGCCCAACGTAATGAACGGCGTGTGGGCAACAGCAATGAGAAACAGTCATCAAACAAACGAAAACATGATTAGTGCACATAAAAAGCAGTGCACAATAGCCTAAAAAAAGAGGCCAAACCTAAAAAGGACAGTGTAGGTGACCTCGTGTCAGTTGTTATTGAGCTCTTGCGTTGTAAAGTTCGCTTCTTGTGTCCTCTCTTTTAGTGTTCTTTTTATAACGTGGTACCGACTGGCCCAACAAAAGATCATTCTTTTGTCTCATTTCGTTATCCTTTTCAGCAGTTCGGGCCAACGTTTCAAGGGAACCGTTGGCTCGTGCTTCTTTAACGCTATCGCGCTTGTAGACTATACTATACTCGGCGACAACTTATCTTGACAGTGGAGCGAAGGCTACGGAGGTGAGGCTTCCGCACATTTGGGTTACTCCGCAAGTAGTACGGCAGCTTACGGCTCATTTAGGTTTTGCTCGCTCGCAACGTTAACGCATTTAGAAAATCATACATGAAAAATGTGAATAGGAGAAACATTTCAATTGTTCAGTGTACATTTTAGTGTCGCATTACAAGCATATTTTTTTTCTTTTTTTTGGGGGGGGGGGGGAAATTAAACATCGCGTTAGCGGCCGCACACTGAACCACTACATGGACGCCATGTTTACTTTGGAAAACGGGCGTGCTGAGAAAGTGGCGCTGTCTAAGAAATGCAAAGAAATGGAAGGCATTCTTGCGAAGTGAATAATAACTTTATTTTACCTTCGACATCCCGCAACTCTTTGAGTCTCATAATAAATAAAGCAGTATGTATTTCACCAAAGCAAAGGAGAAAATGATCAGTAAACTTAAGTACTATCTTTTGGCGCGGTAGCAGGCATGCGTTTCGGTTCTGTAGCTTCACCAGTGCTGCCAAGAAAATGCAGAAAAGCGGAAGGTCTACGTATGGGGACGTTACAACGTAATCTGATCACTTCCCAAGCAAGGTGCGAGACCGCGGGCCAGTTGGCGTTCTGTTGGGACCACGCACAGTGGAAGAAATATATGCAGAACATAAAAGTAGCGACAAGGACCAACGATCGTTCGCCGCAGAGGCCCAGTGGTTAAGCCGAAGGTCGCGCGTCCAATGCCGGCCGCGGCGGTCGCATTTCGATGGATGCAAAATGCTGGAGACCAGTGCACTGTGCGATGTCAGTGAACGTTAAAGAACCCCAGCTGGTCGAAAGTATATGAAATTGTCCACTACGGTGTGCCTCATAATTGTATCGTTGTTTCGGCACGTAAAACCCCAGAAATTATTATTATAAATTAAGGTGGCTTGATGCGCTCACTCCCTAAGGCAGCTTTCCGAACTCCCTCCTCGCGAAACGGCAATAGATTACTGGGAAGATATAAACAGCAAGCGGAACTGTTCAGGCCCTCTGAATTTCTTTGAAAGCGTGTTCTGAATGACGCGGTTTAATGTTTACGAACACATTGTGGTAAAGGAGACTTTATTAGTGGCTTGTTTTAGCCTAATTGGTTATCTGCTTCCTCTTTGCTGAGAAGTGTGCTCGCATACTGCTTATTATACACGTTTTGATGCGACGTTCTGAAGTCAAAGCACTCCCGCGCAGCCTGTTATACACCATTTTTTTTATTTGCTTCCGACCTTTCTTGTGTTTTAAACATAGCGGTAGACCAACCCCGGTTCCCACCAAGACCGCTGGGCGGCGCCCTGTTGCGTCTCTGCGAAAATTATTAAGGCGAGAGCCTTAGATGCCTCATCGAGCGCGAAAAGTGGCAGTCGGCGTCAACACGAGTAATGCAAAAACTCATCATTATCACGTGATGACGAAATAGAAGTATTGCGAATTCGGCCGCTGGTGTGCTGGCCCAAATGCGTTAGATATGTGGCATTTAGTGCGCTACGTACTCGACGACATGGGCGCGGTAAGCGGTCCATAGTATTGGATGCGTCACATGTAAATGCTTTACAGGTAAGACATCATCGCAGTTCGCGAGGCTAGTGCTTGTACTAATGAGTTATTTGTTTACAAAACTCACAGGTTCCCTCCGCCTCAGTCTACTCAAAGGATAAAGCCACCCTCTTCTTCTTCTTCTAAGTCGATGTATTGAACTTCTCGCGCCCCCTCCGAAAGCTTTTTGCAACTAGCGTGGTTTTGCAATGCCTCCAGGATCGGAGGAGGCATCGTAAGCCCGCCTTTGAACAAACAATCATGTCATGTGATGACGTCACCACGTGACGTTACATTGACGCCGTGATAACGCCACAAATTTTGACGATCTGTGACGTCATGATTGCGACGTATGAGGACGTCATCGCGCGGTGATTTTTCGCATCACTCGTGTTGTCGCCGCCGACGGGGGACGCCAGTCAATTTTCGCGTTTCATGAATTTTCGCATTGAAGTAGATGATCCCGAGCACTATGTACTCTACCATGGGAGAGCGATGAGCTATCCCTCTCACGAGATCATAGCAACGCTACTGTTAATGCGAGGCTTTCTTCGCCGATGTGTTCAGGAGACTATTAACTGCAATACGAAAGAAATAATTGATCGGCTCACGTGGGTGGTTAGTGTGCACATACCGAACACACGAAATCACAACTGCGGTGTCTTGACTAGAAACCCCCGTAGACGCGCTTGTACTTGCTCTACTCTGCGCGAGTACGACGCCCTATATATAAAAATATTCTCATTGAAAGAAATACTGTTGGTAGACAGCACAATTCCTGCAATTCCTTAAGCAAAGCAAAGCCTCTTCACGCCCGCTCTCACGGGTCTTGTAGTTTTGGTGCGCCCATTGGGTGCGTCTACTCGGCCCGTATTTCTCCCCGCTAAGTGTAATAGCCGTTCCGCGACTCTATAATCAATTGCAGATGAGACCACACTTCGTCTGGTGTTCGAAAATTACCGCTAGAACTTTCACTCGCTCCACCCACTGAATGGTATCACCTCGGACCAATGCGCCCCTCCGGCTTCGTACGTATCTTTGTCTCGTGCGACCATGATTCGTGCAATACTTCTCACAACAATGGCTGCGGCGTATTACAGCTGTATTATAAGAAAATGCGTAAGCATTTCGGTGCCAAAGCATTTCTAAGCATTTCACATGCACAACATATCGCAGCTGTACGCAGTTACACAACAAACGAAGCCGTCGGTGATCCACTGATCGGATCTAAGAAGAAAATAAAAAAAGGAAGGAGGTGTTAACGAGTTATATGATTCATTATGAATGAGTATATAGTATATAGTACATAGTATATAGTATATAGTATATAGTATATAGTATATAGTATATAGAGAAAACGAAACAAGCAGTAACCCGAGGATTGGTCAAAAAAGAAAAGGGGTATGACATCACCGAGTGTATGAGCAATTGTGGATCAATAACCAGCACGGTGTATAGTATATAGAACATTAAGAGCACCTATGTAGGAAACGAAACAACCAATACTTCAGTGATCCTGTCCTTGATAAAAAGAAGGAGAGTGATACGATCACCGACTGTGCGATCCATTATCCTTCAATAGCCTGTGCCGCAAAGAGAATGTAGAACAATATGCAGTTGTGAGAAAGGACAGCCGGACTAGCTGATCTTGATTCATACTGAATTGATTTGTAAAGTGCAAAATATGCGCCTTAAGCGATTAAGAAATGGGATTCCTGAATATCACAAACAGGCGGTAAACAAATTGTCGTACCTCTGGCGCTTTCGTTTCTTTTTTCTTTTGCTCATAACCAATTTGCCTTTCGCATGCCTGTACACGTTCACGTCTGTATCGTATGCAATAAAGCCTCAGTTGAGAGTCAGCGCTGTCCGTCTCGTATTTTGCTGTGTACAAATTTTAATTCAGTATGAATATGCAGTTATAATAGAAATGAAAGAGATAGTGAGTGACTGATGCAAAAGATAAGGAGTGATGCACTCAACCGTGTATTGCATAAGATTGATTTATAATTAGGAAAAAAGGCGAGCGCGTTCAAGTCTCCCGCTCTAGCAGCTGACGGGGACGGCGCTGTCTCTTTTCTGAATGGCGCCGCGCGTAGTTCTCCGCGGAGTCCAAAGATGGCGCCAGCCATCCTGTGCCGACGCAGCCGGCGCTGTTCTCCCCGCGTTCATTCATCGAGCGGCCGAGGCCATTCGGGCGCGTTCAACTCTGAACCTCGACATTTTACTCGCGCGCCCGCCACAGGTGCACAGCGCTCACTCTCACACACCTCTCCCACTCCTCCTCTCTCGCTAGGAAACGCCGCCGCCGGTTCGCTGACCTACTTTGCCTGAGCGGAAGTGCGTGCGCGTATCCTCTCCCCTTGCTTCCTCTTCCCCTTCCGGCAGATGCGTACGACCTGCTTCCCTTGCCCGAAACTTTATATATATGCACATATATATATTTGTTTGTTTCCAGGCTCCGCTACTCCCCCCTCACAGCTCCTCTCCGCAGTCTCGCTCACTATCTACACTGCATCTCCTTGCGAGTTTATCATTATAATCATCCTTTTTTTTTTCTTGTATGCTGGTTCTCGCATGATCATGCATATGCGCACTCGATGACGCAAATGGTATCCCATAGCGAAATGCGGCAAGGAAAGTGTTGCACTTGGGTGCCGGCGCGACCGCCAGAGAATCGCAGCCTAGCGCAGCTTGATCACGTGATCTCGTGAACGTAGGCGGCACAGCATCAACGACAAAATGCGACCCGACAAAGCACGACGCGATGCACTTTGGAAAAAGATGCGATAGCAATCACTAGCGAGGCTCCCGTTTTGCAACGCTGGTATCAACACCCCATCAGGAGCTGTAGGACCGTCTTCAACGTATGCCTTACTGCGATTGCGCGTAATGACAACGCATTACGTACGAGTAGCGCAAGGCAAACACAAGGAGGGCAAACGAACACACAACAAGGGGCTAAAGATTGCCCTTCTTGTGTCTGATAGCTTAAAGATTGTGTATAAATGAGTCCACATTTAAACAATTTTGACAATGCTACCTCTGCAGGGAAGCTAATTATGCGCCGGTTGGTTGTACACTGCTACAGTGCCACCGTCTCCCTTCAGTCGGGGAGCCCGTCGAGACGTTCGCTTGGCGCTGCAAACATGCATGCGCATACACTCTCTCCGCAACACAAGCGATACCGGGAACGCTTGGCGTATGTATTGTATTCACTTCGGCTTTCCCAACGGGGGAACGATGCGTGGTGTACTTTGCAGCGCCGTTAACTTGCGACGATAGTCATGAATACCACTGGCTACTCCCTTGGTTCCTGAGCGTCGTCACTCACGCTGTTACAGTATGCTTACAGTATTCATACAACCTTACTTGTCTCGTGGCGTTTCGCACAGGTAACAGCGTGTGTTCAAGAAAGGTCTGTGTTCTCTGTTTAGTTGTTACTATTCACCTTTAACAACTTGACATAATATCCACCTTGGCCGAACAGATTCGCTATTATACTGCAGCGATGTTGAAAGGGACAGTTCTTATCGCGAAGGAGACAGGATGACGGTGTCTGCGAGGGGTAGTAGTAGCACTGTTTCCCGACAGGTTTCCCGCTTGAATTACATGTCAGGGGCACTTTCATGACTTTGTGGTAGCCGAGAGTACAGCCCTGATAGTGCACTGCGCTATATGCGCTCCATTTTTTTTTACGAGCGGTTTGCAATGCATGCGACTTTAATCCTTACTTTCGGCGGGACTTCTCACTTCTCAGTTGCGCGTTTCCAGACGACAATGTCGGCCTGACTAAGCCCCTTCGCGTCCGAGTGTTTCTTTCAGTCAGCAATCAGCAACTGTAAAGGTGCGCCGGATGCGTGACATGACGTGTCGCTCCAGTGTTGCGACAGTATGCATCGGGTCATATCACTCTGAAGTGAGAAAAAGTGAGAAAGCATGAGATATGTGGCGTGTTGTGTGCTTTGCAAAGACATTAAAGTAACTCACCAGGTAAATTTTTCTGAAACCACGGGGCAAGCAGCTTCAGTACCTTCGGTGAGGTGCTTATCTCAAGTGGCATCCATTCATAGATCTAGCATTTGCCACAGAAATCGGACTGGCAAGTGCGGATAGACGCTGCTGAGCACATCCTTTCTGCATCCCTTTCCTAACGCCGGAATGCCAAAGCGTTTAATTCGCACGTTAATACAACCTAGTCTCCTTTTAGAGATCAAATTTGTGTATGTAGCACCTTATTGACACCAAAAGGGTGACCATCAGGGGCGTAGCCAAGGGGGGGGGGGGTTGGGGGGGTTCAAACCCCCCCCGAAATTTTTCAGTTTTGCTTGCGTATATAGGCACGCACACATACAAACGCACGCACGAATATACATAAAGTAGGTTAAACACCCCCCCCCCCCCCCCCCCCGAAAAAATTTCTGGCTACGCCCCTGGTGACCATATTGTGACCCGCTCATGACGCAAAACAGAGCACTACGGCAACATATAAGTGGGTCCTGTGGAAACGTAGTGAGACTGTTTATAAGCTAAGGCGTAATGCACTCTTGCAGCCGGAGGCACATACGCACACGTGCGTAAGTTGCGGCTCGTAACAGAACAGCAAGGTGGCTTCTCCTATTGCAGCTCGACTCTACAGAGAAGCACGCTTTAAGTTACGGACGTTCGTGAGAACGTTTGTTGCATCACGACAGCCGTACTTCCTGAATTCCCGCAGCCCGATTTCCTACGAGTACCCACGTCCAATCACGCCACGCGACGATCAGAAGACTTAGCGGAAAAAAACTGAAGACATTTTCGCACGGATATAAAAGGACGAAAGATTTTTAATAGAGCGAAAGCGCCACCACGAAACGCTCGCACTGGAGCAATATATACCTGCGGTAGTTCTTCAAATACCAATCCGCCCCTCATGCTTTCTCGAAGATTATTGCAAGATATCATCGTGGTATCAAATCTTGTTTGTCAGATTCCAAAAAAAAAAGAACAGAACAAAATCGGTTTAAAAGAGGCCTTCAAAGCACCAGTGAAGTTGTCAACAGCAGAAATAAAAATATTTGCAGCGCAGTACGTTTAAATTCTGGGACTAGAGGACATTACTTCTCGACGAGTTTGTGAATGGACCCGTGCCGGTAGAAGAATCGGCGCTTGAATCAAAAACACGGTGCGCATTGAGTCTGCAGAGAGGCAGTGAGTGAGGAGGAGGGGGGAGAGAGAGGCAAGCAAATCTGCACGTCGCAAGAATTCGGTCAAATTGACTGCAGTGCCCTCTTCCTCCCCCAACTGGGGGGCCCCTTTCCTTCGCCTTGTCGAAACAGATTGCAGTGCCGAAGCAAGCCGAGTTGAACTGCCTCGCGAGGAGGCAGGCAGGCTGCCAGGTCGACACGGAGGAAGGAAGGCGCGGTTGCCTATGACGTCAAGCCAGCAAAGGAAACATGTGTGTGCGCGGGCAAGGGGGGGAGGGGTTGCCGCGAGCTTTGCCCGCAAAGACGCTCGCGACTGAACGAACGAACGTACTTTTGCCAGAACGATAGAGAAGGAGGGTTTGCTTCCAGGAATAAGACGACGAAGGAGAGGAGGATGAGCGAAAGAAAGAATAGGAAAGGGCCTGAGTCGCGTAAGACAAAATCCCCTTGCAACGAGCTGCAGAGGGCTAAGCCACCGGCGCGCGAGAAGCAGAACAGCAGCGGCGACGCGCTAACAGGGTCAACGCACCTTATGTGCAGCGCTGCCTGGCTGTGCCCAACCCAAGTCTTTCCCCGACTCCCCTTCGCCAGTTTCGCGCTCTTTCTGTCTCTCTCTCAACTCCTTCGTACCCAGTGCACCAGTTCACGGATAAAAACGCGGTCAACACGGACGCACTTCCGGGTTTGGGCGGCCATCTTGAATGACGTCAAAGCAGACATCGATTCCGGTTGGAGCGTCTCATCGCGACCCAGAATCTCTCGTCAATGGAGTTAGAGAAAACGAGAGAGGTGGGGAGAGCAGAAAAGCGAAGCCAGGAACACGAGGCCAGAAAGAAACTGCGGTCGCCGTCGCCTGGCGTCGTCGTCGTCGTCGATGCTAAATTTGGGAACGGTGACCCCGAGGGCGAGAAGGAAAGGCCATCGCCCCTCTCCTCCTCCTCCCCGTGATCCCGCGTGTGTGTGTGTTTCGGGAGCGGTGTGTGTGTTCCTTTCCAAAAATAGCCTTCCCGAAAAAGGGGTCACGTACGAGATCGATGCCCGGCGACGGTTTTGCTTTTCCTTCCCCGAAACTCTGACAGCTTCCCCATTTTACCTCCTCACTTCCGCTCTCTCATCGCCTCTAGTTTTGCTACGAGCTGTCGCAGTTTACCCTGCTCTCTCTTCCCCGCCTCCTTTTTTCCCACTCTCCATCCCTGCTTCCCGAATCGGGAAATGCAACGTCACGAATGTTCGTGCGTCCCGTGTTTGTGGTCCGCACCGCTCAGAGAGAGAGAGAGGGGCCCGGGCAAGAACTTGCACCACAGCGGCGCAGTCCCGAATTCATCAATGGGGGCTCTTCTCTAGTGGCTCTCCCTTCTCGCTTAATCCTCTCCCTACCGCTCCTTCGTTCACAGGCAGCCGGGCTCTTCTTCGTGAATGGGATTCTTGCTGCGACGCCGGAGCTAAGCGAGCGCGCTGGCTCGTGCGCGTTCTCTTCTGGTGCTTTTGCCACTCCTCTTTCCTATTCCCGTATGCGCGTTTTTCTTTTTTTTTTCGCTTTCCGTTCAGGCTTCCCTCGTTTACTTGAGCGCGAGGAGTGTTCATTCCTTCTGGAGCGGCGAGGGAATTGCCACGCGAAGGGGGCACGAAAGTAACGAGTCCCTGCAACTACGGCTCAACCGAAGAGAGAAAATTGGGAAGTTGGAAAAGCATGAGGGAAATGAAGAACTGGAGGCGAGATTGAGCGCTAACTCGTTCGCAAAAAGAGAAATAGGTGATGTTTATCATGTTTCCGCGCTGTTTCGTTTTTTTCTCGGTCATTTTTGTTTTCTTTCTGCACTTTCGAAGGAGGGGTCACGCGCACGGCCGCAGCACTTCCGGGAGTCAAAATGTCACAGTTCATCGGCCCTTCTCGTTTCAGCTCCTTGTTATCTTCCCGGTCTCCAAGTTTCTTGTTTGCAGGTCCCCGTGTCTCCCCCTTAGGTGCAAACACAGCACTGATTGTTTTTGGCGGGAACGGTGTACAGCTGAGTGGTGCGCTACCTCTTGTTGTGCCTGTTTTTATAGGACACCGAAATCGGTTGATTGGAGAAGTTCGCACCTATAGCGCGGAATTGCTCGAATTGAGGCTCAGTGGTTGCTTGTTGGTCTGCTGGCAATCTTCTTCTCCTCATTGCTTAGGGCAACCTCCGAACCAAGCTTGTCTTCGATAAAGTGGTTGATTTCGATGCGCGCAAACAGGGTTTGCCATTTGCTACCCCCACGCGCTTATATAATTGATGTAGGATCAAACGCATCCGCGCATCAGTATTTTTGTAACGTTGTATAGCTGGCCAGGGATGCACTCATTTTTGTACTGATAAGCCCATCATTCAATATAAAGTTTCATAATACAAGCAATCAACAGAACAATATTGTTCTTTTTGAATGTTTCCTTTAAGAGACTCTTAAACCGGTGCCTCTATCTGAGAGCCCACTGAAAGCCACAAGCTGAAAGACTCCGTTTCTGTCTTATTAGAATATTTTCCTCTATATACATTAGCAATGCATGTATCAGGTAGGAAGATAGGAAGTGTACACGAAATGTTCGTTCTCATGGTAATCAATAATCACTGACCTATCAAGCGCTCGGTTGCGAAGACGGTTTGTAACTGCAGCCATTACAGCAGGCTTCCTAGCGTACTTTCCACACATGTGAATCAGGAAAAGACATATAGTCGTCTAATCAATGTCTCTATCTTATAGGCGAACAAGAGAAGTTGCGTTCATTAAAGCCATAGCGCTGATAAGACAGGGACCACAGAAAGAGGACGGGACGTGGGCACCAGCGCTATGGCTTCAATGAACGTAACAAACCAACTAGCCCAAAAGTCTGTCCTCTTAGCGAGAAGTTGTTTTGAAACGTGATGTGTATATTATTTTGCAACTGCAGATTGAAATCATCTTCATGTTTCGCGCTGGTTGCCTCGAACCAACATGCTCTGCGCTGGATAGCTCTTTATTATGGTTATTAATATTGTGCAGCGACCTGAAAAAAATTAAACTGAATTCGATACTTGCCCTCGAATTTCAGGCACAATCCTTGCGTGACCTACGACTGCAATCGACCATATGTTTGTAAATCCACGAAGTTAATTATGATCAATACACACACAGACACACACGCACGCACACACACGTATTGTGTGTGTGTTTCGGCAGTGGTGTGTTCGGGAGGAGACAGGCACGTAAAACGAAAAATTGTACCCTTTCATTTCCCTATCGCACATTAGCGATTCATGCAGCGGGGATCATCCCCTAGCTGCGTATGCTGACAAAATATGAATGAAAACTTGTGCAAGAGTGGATAGCCTTCGAGGCAACGGCTGCTTGCATTGCTTCTTGATTATAGCTTCTGCGCACTCACGGACTACCACGTTCTCGTGCCGCCTAACTGTACAGAGCTTCGCTCTAATACTTCTAGCAGCCGGAAAGGGTCTGTCTACAGCAATGGTATACGGGTGCCCTTGCTTGGCATTCATTCATCGCTTCTAACGCTAGCGTCGGCGAACGTTACGCTCGCGCGCGCGCGCCACCGCGCTCTATAACTGGCAGCACAGTGAACGGTGCGCTCCTGAGCTTAAAAAAAAAAAAAAGAAGAGCAAAGCCCGTCCAAGCCTGCGGAACTTCTCCCACTCCGCAATGTGACACAATTCCAGCATCGCTCCCTGCTTATACTTTCTCGCCCCCTCCTTCGTTTAGCCCACTTTTTTTTTTTCGATCCTAGGCCGCCGAAGAGAGAGGTTGGAGACGGAGGGCGCGTTGCTTTTGGGCGTGTCGGCCTATGAACGAGTTTCCAAAAATAGCGCCTCTGAGATTCGAGGCTCGCGTCGATGGAGGTTACCCGCACCGTGATGGTTGCAGAATACGACGCGGGGTGTCGCTGCGATCGCTTGCTTCATAACAGTTGCGTGTGCTTAAACACACTGTGCTCGCTTGGCGTAAAAGCTGATTCTTGTTAAAAGGGTCTTAATTCGAGCTTGTTGTTACTCATTCATAGTCAAGAACGGTGCGAAAAAAAAAAAGGACAATAAAGTCTGCACCATACGAGTGCTGGATGCAAACCATTTTTTTTTTAGCATCGTGCTATCTTGCTTGACTGCATCGCATTTTTTTTCTAGCTCAGCTACAGTGCTTTAGCAATACCGCTTAACGTACGGTAAGTACGGTATTACCGTGACGTCGTGGTCGGCACGCAGCTTTCTTAATATGCAAGACCGCTTTTATATACGCTGATCATCTCATCACATTACCGTAGGCAATGAGCAACTCACGCAGGTAAAATGTACGAACAGAAATAAAAAATCCGTCGTTACTTAGCACATCCTAAGCATGTGAAGGCGAGAGTCTTCTTGGACCTTCTTTTCATCTGCTGTTGAACTTTCTGCTGATGGGCTGGACTTTATGATGAGCGTTCTGCTGATGCCCTGTTGAAGTTTCTGTTCAACTTAGTGCTTATGTCCTGTCGAACTTTGTGGTGGCACTTCTGTCGGATTATATATTGAAATTTCGTTCAACTTTCCTTAAGGTTCCAGCTAAAATACTCTATTACCGCTTTATCAGAGGTAAAGTGGTAAGATTGTGAAGTAGACGACAGCGATATGTTTATTTTTTATACCATACTATCTGCGGGTGCACTTATTCAAGTTTGCAAAGTAAGTGATACCTGTACTGCTGAGGTGACAAATAACATGTTGCGTATCTCATACCGCACGAGTTTCAGTTTTTACGAACCAGCGTCACAGGATCGCTGCAACGTCACAGTCGAAAGCATTGATGCAATGCGGGGCTACATTTTTTGTGTCCTTTTATATACTTAATCTAACTTTCAAAGCTATCCCGCTACTCCTGCTGCTCTCATAAGAGCAAAGGAAAACTCGCTAAGATGTTTTCTTTGAAACAACCAAGAACAGCAGACGACACTCCGGGAGCAGACGACATTTTAGGGAAGTCTACGCCCTCCGAAACCCGAGAAAGAATGTCTCGTGACTCGGATAGAGAGGCCTCATTGGCTCACAACGCTGCGCAAGAGGGGCATCAGCGCGCGCGGGAAAATCGATCGAACACGGGCCGGCAGCGTACCTTGGCGGCAACCGAGACTTTTTTCTCAATGGACGCGAGACTGCCGCCATATCGTCCGAGCTGCCAGCGGCAGCGGCCAGAGAGCGCCACCGACACCGCTGTCGCGCTGGAGTCGTCCCTGCCTGGACGTTCGGCTTCAATGGAAAGCTCTCTCTCTCTCTGTCTTGGCCTTTCCCTCGCCTACATTCCGCCGCCATTTTCATCCCTCCTTTCGGCGCTCATCAACGAACTCGCATTTCTTCCCCTCGCCCTCTTCTCTCGGATGACTGCGAGGAGAACCTCAGTGGAGCAGCCCGCCGATGCTGGTTCATTCACTCCTCGGCAGGGCGGGAGAGCCGACGCGCTGAGGCGACGCGTTTTCCGAGGAATCTGAGCGCCGTTTTCACCCCGATTGGCGCGACTTCCCCGAAGTAGTCGGGACGCGGTCTCGGGATGATGCTCGGTGATCTAGAAACATCTTGCACTTAGGTTGAGCAAGCCTCGTCCCCTCCTCACCCGATCCAATGATCAGAAAATAAACGTTTTACAACGAGTCAGACTGCAGTTTAGCTCAACAGGATTAATCTAATGCTCCAAGTCGTGCGAAGTCATGTTGTTTTCTTACACAAAAAATCACAAATGGCTCGATAGCCAGATACACTCAAAATACAATACGCTCAAAGCTATATACGCTCAAATACGCTAAATACGCTCATAATAACTCGGGTTCCCCAACAAATGCTTTGCATTTAATAAATGTTTCTGTTTGCCACCACGTGTTATATAAGCTAGACAGTTGCCGTTGAGGATTTCGAAGAAGCTGAGCAAGCAGTGCTTTTATTTTCGTTTCTTACTTTTTTTTTTTTCAAGAGAGAGTACCTTGAAGTGCCCGACTTTTTTTTTTTTTCTGCGCAACTGTATGTCTTGGCTAACGAAAAGCCTTTAAAGCAGAACGATGATGTTGTCATAGCATATTGTTTTTTGTCATGCGTCCGGGCAGGAGCGCACCCCGCAGTTTCGAAAAACGGCGCCACTCCCTCGCGAACCCGGCTGAAGGTTCTTGTTGTTATGCCCCGGGAATTCCGGCGTCAGCGTACCCTGGCGTGACGTCGTCGATGACGCGTTTTATTTAGGCGCCTTCTCTAATCGGCGCTCGCTCGCTGCGGAGCTGACCTTCTTCTGCCCTCCATGAAAAAAAAAATAATAGTAACAGAACATGCAACAACTGTTTCTTCATAAGATTTCTCTGTGTATTTATTTCTACTATAGTTTGTACGGTGGCAACTGGGTAGGGGGTGGGGGTGAGGACGCTGTTTGCAATTAACTCTCGCGATATTAAGTTATCTCATCGGCGAAGTTGCAAGGTTGTTTTGACGACGACAGCTGCTTAAGCCAGCCCGTTAATGAGATGTTGGAGCGCGGGTCGCGGTGAATCTGACACTGGACGCGGTTTCTATAATGTCACTCAGTATGAGCCGTGACGTCATGTGCATATGACGTCAAAAAATTGCGGCGGCGGCTCTTCGAGACCGTAACCTTCTTCTGCGCGCTCGGACGAACTGCTCGAAGAAGTCCGCTCGTAGAGGATTAGTAGAACGACATATTCTTGGTAAGCTAGGTACACCTCCGCCTTGCCAATTGGTTCGAGATAAGAGGTTTCAACTTCGTGCCCTTTGCCTTTTGCTAAACTCCTTCAAGGTCAAAGTGGGCGCTGCTCCGGATCTGCATAAGCCGATTGCTCTCTACAAGCCGTCCGATGAGCGCTGGCGACCGATCTGACAGGTGCATGCAATGATCAGCCAGCAAGCGCGCCTTTCTACGCTGCTATTTAGACCAATAAGATGGCGGATCTCCAGCTAGAATCGGCGTTTGCGTGCGCGCTGGTGACGTCACGAGCGCTGCTTCCCTTTTCACATTCTTTAAAAACGCTTGTATCAGCTTTGCCTTTTGCGGTAACGCGGTCCCCTCGGATAGTCACAATATTGGCGTGCAGGAAAGCCAGCTTACGGCTATTTCGCGTGCCGTCCATTTGACGAGACGCGAGCCTTCAACTGATAGCTACGGCGGCAATCAAATATGGCGATTACTACGCTTCGCAAATCTACTTATTGGCGTTCTACATCCTCCTCGAATTCCTTAAAGCCCCGAGGCAACCGATACCTGCCACACGCTTCATAAACCGAAAGCCGGCATCGAAACTTTAGAGACCACCAGGCCTCAGAAAACTTCGAATTGCCCGGCAATCGGTGACTGCATTTGGTCGACACGAACAGTGCATGTTGCAAGCGCGTTTTAGCAGAGGCCGCAAGTCGAAGTTCAAGCAGCGGCGATATTAAGCTCTTTCTCGTGTCTCGCGGTCTCGAAACTTCTGGCGCTGACTGTACGTCAGGATGACTTTTGATGACTTACTGTGTTAGTGCGCACTAAGTCTTTTGAAGCAATGTTCTGCACTGTGTTAAGCACTCTCTTTCTACGCTACGTTTAATAATAATAATAATAATAATAATAATAATAATAATAATAATAATAATAATAATAATAATAATAATAATAATAATAATAATAATAATAATAATAATAATAATAATAATAGCAACAACAACAACACGACAGGCCTCTCGCGAGGAAGACTCAACTCGCATGAAATAAGTGGCGATTACTTTTGTGTCTGCGCAAGGCACGAGTAATTCCTGCGTCCTCTATCTGTGTTCTCGACTTTCCGCCGTGCCCCGCCACGGTGGTCTAGTGGTTATGGAGCTCGGATGCTGACCCGAAGGTCGCGGGATCGAATCCCGGCCGCGGCGGCTGCACTTTCGATGGAGGCGTAAATGTTTGAGGCCCGCCGTGTACTTAGATTTAGGTGCACGTTAAAGAACCCCAGGTGGTCGATATTTCCGGAGCCCTCCACTACGGCGTCTCTCATAAACGTATGGTGGTTTTGGGACGTTAAACCCCAGATATTATTATTATTACTTTCCGCCGTGACTTAGCTGCTTTAAGTGTTGCATTGCTAAGGTATATGACGCGGCTTCGACTCCCGGCCACGTCGGCCGCATTTCGGCGTTGGCAGAATGCGAAAACGCCCGTTGTGCACCTTGATTTTGGTGCACGGTAAAGGACGTCTGCAGGTTGTAACTTTAATTAGAATGTCGTTCTGAGAAGTCATCGCGGACGAAGGCGACGAAGGCATTGCTCAAATTCTTGAAGGCAGCAAACTTCCACCGACGGTCAAAGACGAGTAGCGATATTGTGATTGTGAGGAGTGCGACTTTGTGTGCGTGTGCTGCCCCTCTCCCTCTATCTCTCTGCCTGTATTTTCTCTCTTTATCTCTACCTCCGAAATGCCAGTTTTTTTTTCTAGACTGGTTAACATCCGTGTCTTTCCTCTCTCTTCTTCTCCTCCCTTCTAATCAGCAACCCGTCACGGTGGTCTAGCGGTTATGGTGCTCGATTGCTGACCCGAAGGTCGCGGGATCGAATCCCGGCCGCGGCGATTGCATTTTCGGGTGAGGCGAAAATGCCTGAGGCCCATGTACTTAGATTTAGGTGCGCGTTAAAGAACCCCAGATGGTCAAAATTTCCGGAGCAATTTCCACTGGCATCCTTCATAATCATATCGTGGTCTTGGGACGTAAAACCCCAACAGTTGATTCTAATCAGCGCGCCTCGAAATGTTATCGTAATTATGACGTTTTAGCAAGAAAATCCCCGCGATCCTAAATCTTTTTGTTATTTTTTCGCTTACCCCAGAGCAGTAGGGTTGCCAGGCAGATGCTTTTCGTGTCAGCATCCCTGCCTTTTTTCCTCTTTTCGCTTCCCTCTCTTCCCCATATATGTTCAGCCTCCTTCGGCGATTGCGCAACATCGACGACTGCGTCTGGGTTCTGGCGAGTACCTTGAACTCCTCGGGCGGCGGCGGCAATGGACGACTGGTGGCGGTGGTGCAGTGGGGAAAGAGGCGGGGGGGGCGATCGCGACCTTTGACATTTTGAGCCAGAAGTGCTATCGCGGACTCGCTCCCCAGGCGGGCATTAAAAAAATAAAAATAAACGAAACGGGAAATTGGGGGGAAATAAGGGACGCGTTTTCCCGGAACCTTATTCCTCCTTTGCAGAAGTTCCCGTCGAACATATGTCTGCGTGCTGCCTATAATTTGTACTTTGCGTTTTTTTGTATCATAATCTTGTTTCTTTCTCTCTTTCTATTCAAAGCTCACAGCCACAGGTTATTTTTCTCTTAAATTACTGTTCGTTTTATGTCTCACTTTGTTTAAAAATAGAACGATTTCATTCATTAATTAGCCTCCACATGAAGATTAGTAGTCCGACTACACGAGAATTTATTCCCTAACTGAAAAAAAAAATTGGTTATGCAATTGCGATTTGCGTTTCCTTTTCGTAACTCGTACTTATTCCAACTGCGATATCCAGTTATAGTTATAGTTATAGTGAACTAATTGTAGTTCAATCTGGAGGGTTCTTTGAGTTGCCGCGTCAAAAGCTGAATCTCGACGAACAGAATTAACTGTACATCGAAGATGCCGCTGTAAGGTGGTATAATAGTGGGCAGCATCCGGTAAAAAAATATATAGAAAGAAAGAAAACAGACAAAGAAATGGCGGTGGAGGTGGACGTAGCAGTGCAGTTTAGGAGTAGAATTGCTTCCAAATCACTCCCTGTAGGCAGTTGGTGTGATTGCAGGAGTAAAATATAGGAGCATAATTACTCCCGAATTATGCTCCTTGCTGCGGTGGGTGTGCGCGTAGTAGTGTAATTACGGAGCACAATCCCTCCTAAACTGCTCCTCCTAAAGCATAATTAGAAATAATGCTCAACTCTCTTTCCCACCTCCCTTCCGTTCTCCTTCGCTTTTTATCACCGCATCCCCTCTCCCCTAAGCCAACTAGGGTAGCAAATCTGAAATGCCTGTTGTTAGCCTTCCAGCGTTTCCTTGCGTTCTGTCTCTTGCTCTTAGTTTGCCTCCGCATGAAATAATTCTTATCCAAACGGAGAGCAGAGTATTTGTTTTTGATTGCAACCTCACTTTCTTTAATTTTTTTGTTTTACGGCATTTACGTACGTATATATGTTCCCCCCCCCCCCCCCCCCCCCGCACACGCGTTTATATCCCCGCTTATCTCTCTGAAAGGTTGTTTCGCCCTCTGTAATAATAATTTGCGTACGCCGTCCCTGTTCACAAGTTTCCTGTTCCTGATCCCCCGCTCACGCATTGTTCCAGCCAATGGAACCCGCGAGGCATATGTATGAATAAATAAATGTTCCCCAAGGTATGTATGTACATGTTGTGCTCACTACAAGCTTCGCGTGGTGGCTCTTTTTAGTAGCCACGTTTTAGCACTGGGTTACGAAAAGGACTCGCGTGCACTTTCGTTTGCGCCTGATTGCGCGACCTCTTTCCACCCGCGTCACTGTTTCGGTATCTTTCCGGCGGCTTACGCGACGGACTGCGTAGGTGTGAATGGGTGTACGCAAACGCTTGCCCGTAGCTGTTCGTGTGCGCTTCGAGGTAAGTGGGGTTAAGAAGCAGGATTACCTTTTCTCTTTTCTTGGCGCCCACGCGGTTGGTTTGCGTCCTTGGTCGTGCGTAGTTTAACGTTTGTCGCACACCTTGCAAGGTAGGCGGAGCAGTAACCACCGTCATAACGTAATTATCGTCTCAGTTGGGGCGCATCGCTGCTTAGCTTCGAGTGTTGCCGTGACTATGTGTGTTGCAATTAAGGTTTGGCCAAATAGCAAGCCTTTCGCTGCATTCTGCTCAAAGTAGTCGAAACATTTTAGATACATGTATTGCGATAGGTGGCTCTGGTGTGGTCAGTTCTCATCCACGCCTAGCGACCAGTTATTAAGAAAATTACGTGAACGGTAGGTCCGTTGTTTCGTCCGCGTTCGCTCTTTGAATATCGCACTAATTTCGTGCAATCACGTTCTGCATTCACGCGAGATTGGACGCACGGCCGAGCGCATTTTGCACACAGCGCACTAATCCTGTTTTAAGAGTCTACACGCGTGAAATGATCGAATCAGGAGCGCATTCGTTATCAATCGCATACATCGACGCCACTGCACTACCGTTTAAGTGCTGGACAATCAATCACATAACTTTTATGTATTTCTGTTTTTTAGATTATTTTCGGCGACACTACACTGCTCCGTTTTCTTCCTATACCTGTAGCCTCGTTGAAGTAAACCGCGCTGATTTTAACACCAACCTCGTAAATATTTTAGAGGAAGAAGGCCGTGCATTGTAGGTTCTCTTCTCATTCTTCTCACTGTTATCATTTCAACGCTTTTCAACCGCTCCGTTTTTGCACCGTGTGCAAGATACGGTCATTCGCGCTTGAGCCTGATTGGAGAGTTCAATGCGACTCCGTACAGTTATCAGGCTGTCGTTGTGATTCTATCATTGCGATTCTAGAAGGTATTCTATCCCAAAATTCTATTTCTGTTGTATTACTCGATTTCTAAGAGCTTCGAAAAATATAGCGTTTCAGTCCCAACTTCTCTGAGGAATAAAAAAACAAACGCCTAAAAAATCTTGCGAGAAATATTTCACTTAAGTACGGTTGCAAAGTCTCGTTGTAATAATCGCCTCAATACACAAAAATCCAGGCAGGACTGCATGCGAACCTTGCTGAAAGGGAAACCGCATGAAGTCGACGTGAAGATGCATTCTCTTCGTGTGCCTTTTTTGTGTGTTATTTTCTCGCGGCAAACGAGGCGATTGTTTAACGGCACTGCAATGCAAGATCTCGCTGTAAATGGGGCGCGTGTGAAAGCGTGTCTTGGTGCAAACGGGGAGGCGTATACGACACCTCGAACTTATTGACTGAAAAAAGAAACACCCTTTTATTTTTCTCTCGCTGTTTTATTATCCTATTGCGAGGTTAAAAAAAGAAAAAGAGAACTGTGTGACAAGGTGTGAGTATTAATGAGAACAGACAGACAATAATGCCAAAGAAATTATAGGGGATGTTATTCGTTGTAATTACGATAAAGTGTCAAGAAAGTAAAGTGGACGAAAAGATAACTTGCCGCCGGCAGGGTTACCTTTCGTCCACTTTACTTTCTTCACGCTTTATCCTAATTACAACGAATAACATCCCCTATACTTCCTTTGGCATTATTGTCTGTTAGTTCTCATTATTATTGTGTCTAACTAAGAAACCAGCCCTTAAAATCATGTTCTTTCCATCAAGGTGCGAGTAGTGCTTCATGTAGTACGCAATCTCAAGATTTCGAGGTGATTCAACATGGACATTTGAAATGCAGGTTAATAAAGTGTCATTTGTTCTCTCTTCATATTAAATTATAGACACAATATATTCATAGTTAAGCGACGACCATTATGAGTAAAATTATCCATTCGCCGAATTACAAAAAAAAAAAGGAATATGTCACTGTCTTTTCACAATAATGAAGGCGAAGAAAGGTAAGTTGCGATCCAATAATGCCGTACGTATATATGGGGAGTTTCTTAAAAAATAAAATAATGCAGCAATTGAACGCAAACTTCATCTAGTAGAGCGCTTGGATGATGTGGGCTTCATATTTTTACAGAATGGCTGTTCTTCTAAATATCATCGCTGCATGTCGAACAACATGAATATCCGAATATCGGCTATCAAGTACTTTAGCACATTGTGCATGTAGTTAAACAAATTCAGTTTCACATCCTGCAATCAGACCACAAACAGAAAAAAAAAACACAATAATGCATGTTCATCATCTGCTGAAGCTTTCCCGTTTCCTACCAAACCTCATGCACATATGCTGTCCCTGAAACGAAACTGTCGTAAGACTATCGACGATGCGCGTGCTGCAAGAAAAAAGTTCTTTGAGCAACAAGTGTATTCGAAAATGCGCTCATACGTCGAGATGTGAAGCAGGACCTGTGCTTCTCCGGGCCAGAAGAGGTGAAAGTTCAGCGAACGAGTTTGGTGCTAAAAAAAAAAGTTTGCGAGCTTTCATTATAGAACATCAACGCATGCACGAGCTTGTAGAGGGAAAATAGTTTTCACTGTTCGCCAGTGCAACGAAGAAATGCATGCTCGAAAAAAAAGTGGCGTGGTGCAGAGCGCACGTCGGCCGGCTGGTGGCGATCAGCTGACCCATCAGGGCCCCGCATCGCAAAAGAGCTCACCCGTTTCCCTTCGCCAGCTGACCCGTGGCGACGGTAGCGGAGGGCCCGGGCTTAGCGAGATCTTCGTTCGGGTCCGTCGCCTCCTTCCGCCATTCCTCCTCGGCCGTTGCCGCCCGTCAAAGCCGGAGTCCAAACCACGCGAGGTTCGGACCGTGCACCCGGCGTTGGGGACCCTGCCGTGGCAGCTTTCGGGACGGCCCGACCGTCTGGACTTGGACTAGGCTCGGCTCGGCTGTTGTCGGCTTCCTCCTCCGGGAAAGGAAGCGAGCGAGTCGTCAAGTGAGCTCGACCTGCCTGCAAGGCGAGCTCTTCCGAGAACGTCTTGCCAGGACGGCGGCTGCTCGTGGAGTGAGCCTCGATTCACGCGTCGCGCCGACGACTAGAAGAAGACCTGCGCGCGGCGGAGCGCGCGCCCTCCGTTCGAAACCTCGTGGCTCGGTTGCGCGCGCGCGCGTCGCGTCGAGGGTTTCGTTCACAGGAGAGCTCGACCCTCCCCCTCGGCCCGACGCGATTACGACACAGGCCCGCGTCTCTACCCTCCCCCTTACCATCCCTCCCTGTTTCCCTCGTTACTTCCCTACGTTCCTTCGCTCCCCACTTCCTCCGGAACGCTTCCCCTCTTCTTGCCCTTTTGTTCTCCTCCCTCAGCCGTGCTTCCCTTGCTCTTTCCCGCACGAGGCCGCGCGCAGTTTTGCGTTCCACTCCCCTTTCGCTTCCTTTTCGTTCATCTGACGCAACTCGCCGAGCCTTTCTGCGCTCTTCCTCCGTGTTCTTCGCCACCCGGTGATGCCGGATAGAGAGGGAAATGTTGTTTCGGGATGAAGAATATGAGAAACAGCGTCAATTATCTTAAACAAACTTTCGCTTAAACCCCGGCGCCTTTAGCATCCCCTCCATGGCCTCCTGCGTTCATATAGTGCCTGTGGCGAAGAAGAAAATAAAAAAGTCGACATGGCATTTAGGCTTCTGTCTAAAGTATCCTTCTTAACGTTTTCTTTAACGTGACAACGTTCAAGAGCACGTTTCGCAGAAATTTCGGTGTCGGCATTGTTGGTTGGGAGCGACAAAAATCAGCATTGTCCATGAGCGAAATATGGAAAAAGATGCAAATAAAATAAATAATAAAAATCACAAGTTCGAGTGACAATCGAAACCAGGCCTTCTGCATGACAAGCAGTTGTTCTATCACAGAGCCACGCCTCAGCTCGAAACAGCTTTGAAAAAAAAAAAAAAAAAACACTATACGAATGTCTTGTAGTGGGAGGAGTCTCCTTAGCGCATAATATAGCGTGGAAGAAGCGTAGAATGGCGTCATTTGTGAAAACGTGTAACTTGCGCAGCGAGCGGGAGTTTTAAAGGCCCACCCATTACAAAGCGCTCAGACATATTTAACTAGCATCATCAGTAAAAGCATCAACAAACTGAGCAGCTGCGTAGGCTCGCGTGTTGCCTTACGGACGCGTAGTGGGCCCTTCACTGATTCGCAAACAGTTGAATAATGGCGTAGTGAGCACCTCGCAACTGTGCTTGCAGTAGGCATACTAGGATAGTTTGGAACGGCCAATGTTAAGCGCACAGATGTTCGTCTCCTTGCGGCATGCTTGAGGCATGCACCGAGCACCGAAGCCAGGCTAGCAATTTAGAAGGCGATGCGCACGGGGCCCGACTACGCTACGGTGTTCTCCTCTTGAAGGTGAAGCTCGAGCATCCTCCAAATTTTTTATGTATAACGCAGAAATTGCAGTAGCCGAGGTAGTCTTCAATTTCTCTAGAGCGGGCCGTACATAAGATAACTTAACATATTTCGTTAGATTCTAATCTACCTTATACAGGGTGTCCCAGCTATCACGCAGAATGATTTAAAAAAAGAGGAAAGGCGTTACGCGAAGCGAACCTGCTGCATATTGTTCCTAGCACACTGGAGTAGCTACTGCTATTTTTTTCGTTAATGAGATTTAACTAATTAGTCATAACTATATTTGTAACACAACAAGTACTCACCTAATTGGTACTTGTCTCAAGGAACCTCGTTCACTTGAGACAAGTACCGGGCCAGCAGAATGTTTATGCCGTGTCGTGCTACCATGTGCGATTCCCAGGCGCGATTGCCACATCCATTGTACTAGAGAAATCAAAAGAAGCTCGTGATATCCCGCGGCGGTTCGGGGACTTCAGCGTGCTACGCCGCGCAACAACGTGAAACGGGTTCGAATCCCTACTGTGCCATGCATGGCGCCCACAATGCGAGTTGGACGTAATGTAGAAGAGATAGGGCTCTTGATGCACGCCACATAGGGTCGCGAAAAGGGATAGGGTAGGCTTAATTAGCAAACTGCGCATCTGCGATAACAAAGCGTTTCGAATGAAGGTACGGTTTGTTTGTTTACTGTGCAGACCAAAGATTAAATACAACTATAGTGTTACAATGCGTGCTTGTTCGTATAGCATCCTTGAATAAGAAATATCATGGCGCATATACACGGGGACACCAGCAAGAATTGTGTATGTGCGTGTATGTTTGTCAAGGGCGCAGCCAGATGTATATTTTTCTTTCTTGGGAGGGACGGGGGGGGGGGGGGTTTAACCAACATTTTTGTATGTTCGTGCACGTGTTTGTATGCGGGCGTGCGTATACACAGATGCAACATTCAAATTTTTCGAGAGGGGAGGGGGTTTGAATCCCCCCTGGCGGCGCCAATGGTGTGTGTGTGTGTGTGTGTGTGTGTGTGTGTGTGTGTGTGTGTGTGTGTGTGTGTGTGTGTGTGTGTGTGTGTGTGTGTGTGTGTGTGTGTGTGTGTGTGTGTGTGTCTTGCTTGCGTCCACGTTAATATACACTACACGATTGTTAAAAAAATCAAAGCGAAATTTGGTCTCAAGGAACGCAAAGGCAGGACCCAATAGAGGACTTCGGATTAATTCTGACCACCTTGGATTCGTTAGATGTGACCCAGATCTCCGTATACAGTGATGAAATTTTGTAAACGTATCCCCGATAGTAATGCGACCGTGGTGGCTCGGGATTACGACCGCGACATCCTCGATCTGCTCACTTAAAGAAGGTCACATCCGCTGCAAGGGACCACGTGACTGTGGCTGCTGACACAATGCTCTATAGAATAGAGAGAGAGAGATGAAGAGGAAGCCCGGGAGGTTAACCAGATATTAGCATGCAATTTGCTACCCTGCACTAGGGGGGAGGGGGACAGGGATCGGATAGAGGGTGTAGAAAGAAGGAAAAAAGAAAGCAGGAAAAACACACAAATGCGCACGCACGCACACACACAAACACACATAACACACACACAACTCACACGTGCACACACACGCACGTGCACACACACACACACACGCACACACGCACACACACACACACACACACACACACACACACACACACACACACACACACACACACACACACACACACACACACACACACACACACACACACACACACACACACACACACACACACAGTTCTGAAGAAGATTTTACGTAAGGGACATGGGCGCTGCCACCTTCGGCTGTTAAATAAATGTTTTCTTATTTTTGTATAACGCGACGTCGAATGGACCAACTCAAGTGGTTTGTATGCGCATGTCTACCGTAGCACTGATCGTTTAGTTGTTCAATATACAAACCGGCGAAGCTACAGCCAATTATGGCGGCACCGAAACCCATCTGCAAAAGTGTCTGTAGGCGAATGAACGTTATGATTCCAAGAGCACAAGGTTTCTCTTGGGCATGTCGATTGACGCGTTCGCATAAGCACGCGAGGGCATCATAATCCACGTGCGCCAGCGCGGTGACCAAGTTTAACAAGCTGCAAGCGAAAGTCTGTGTTACGTGGGATAAAGAAGCGCCCTCGGAGCTGCCCTTCTATCGGCTTCTTAAAGACTCGAAGGGGGACGGTACGGTATTAAAACAGCAGACGACACTAGAGGACACCGGAGCGATGCCCATTTGAACGAAGAGCGAGGAACAATTTGTGCGCGCGTAAAATGAAACGTAACATAAACAAGCTAGAGGCTAAGGGGGTTGTCGCTACCAGGCTGCATTGACGGCCCAATAGGGCTCGGACTGCCGCGAGGAAAAAGGGGGGGGGGAGAGGGGACGTGTTGCTCAAGCTTTCTGACGTCACGTAGGTGCCGGGCGCGCGGTTGCTTCGTTGCGACACGCGAGAGACAGTGTTTGCTGCACGCGCGTCGATCCTCTTCGAGATTTCCTTCGTGGATGCTCCGAAGCCTTCGGCGTTGTGTGTGCTTCTTCTTCCTCTTTATATTTTAAAAGCCTCGCTATCATTTCTTTTTTTCTAACCTTTCTCTTCCCACTGACCCCTTCCACAGTGCAGGGTAGCAAACCGGATATTTATCTTCTGATTAACCTCCCTGCCCTTCACGTTACCTCCATCTCTCTCTCGGCATTCACAAGGATCGCTGAACGAGGATGTCGCTCCGATTGCTTCTTCGTGCCCGCATATTGGAGGATATAGCGCGAGGAGGTGGGGGGAGAAGGCGTCTGGAAGAAGGAGCCCGATCCGCGCGCGCTTAAAGGATAGAATGCGCTTCACCTAGCACGCCAAGTCCTTAGTTTAAAATGTGACGACTGCTGCACGCTCCCCGAGAAATCGGGGGGCTACGCATCGCGTGCCGTGCTAACGGGGATAGCATTTTGACCGCTGCCTCCTCCACAAGTCAGGCGGTCAGTACTTTCCATCGCACAACATTCATCCTCGCTGGAATTCCTTCTCTGCTCGTATTAACCGCGTCCGCTCCTTTACGGTTATCACAGATTCTTGTTTTCTTTTTTCGCGACGAAGACATTTGCCTGTCCTTCTACCTCAACCTTTCTCGCGCTGAAACAAACTCGCGCGCAATCGTTTTTTTTTTTCGCTGTGTGTGTGGGTCAAGCGACGAGCGAGTGACGCAGAATGTGGGTTTACAAAGTGGCTTTATGCGTATACGTAACTGATGGAGCGTGAAATATAATAACCACGACGCGCGCGTTCGTGCCTACGCCGCGTGTCATGTAACCCTGGTTTTTCTTATTCTTCGCGGCCCGTTCTTTTGCGTAGTAGACGGGATCATGCATCGCATTAAGACTTGCGTTCTAATAGGATAGCACCCACGCTTGAGCTGTGGGCGTTCGTACTCGATGATGCTGGTGCAGGTGGGAGGGCCTTTAACCCCCCGTCCCCAACTGCACCGTCTTTTTATGTAGGAGCAAATCGCATATTGAACGACGCCTTGCTGTTTCTCCGTACTCTATAGGATTTCTCTTTCGAGGATAGTGCATGTGTGCGTTGTGATTTACACGTACGGTAAGTATGACGTGCGAATCATTCACCGAACGCTTCTCATTGACGCGCATCGTTTCGCTACGTGGGATTTTAGGAAGATGTAGAGCAGCTACATCGGCCCGGCACTCAGTAGCGGATTGGCGGAACTTGTTTGGCTTTTCAAGACCCGAGAATGAACATTGCGACTGGCTAGACGCAAGCCGATGCGTTCAAGTCAGTGCTTAGCTTATATTAAACGTGTTATCGCTTGCCAACCCATTACGCGCACCCAATCGATGTGGTTGAAAGTGTTACCGGATACCCGCGGCGTTCCAGTTAAACAGGGTGGTTTCCGAGGGCTATTTATTAACGCGAAGCACACTATACGGGCCGTAAGTTGGGGTTACAAAAGCTGTTTATTTAGGTCGGCATTAAAAAGATACGATTGGATACGCTAGCATACGCCCCCGGCCACTAATGATTGCCTCGTGTGCTGCCTACACACTGCCGATGTTGCTGCGTGCTGCGAAGTTTCTCAGAAATTGTGTGATCAAATGCGATCACTCTTAGAGGGCCGAAACCTGCAGCCAGTGCGCAGTGTGCGCTCTCGCAAAAATTTTAAGGTGATGTTAAGAAGCATAGTCGTGCGCAGCGTTCTCGATAGGGGGGGGGGGGGGGGGGCGTCTCACAGCAGCGCCCCCCTTGCCCCGTTTTGGTCGAGTTCTAAAGAAAACAAGCTTCGCACTGGATGCAAAAATGAAAATGAGGAGATCCCGTGCTTTTCACAACGGCCTGCCATTGGTCCTCGACTTTCGAGGGGTAATGGAGGGAAGTGAACAGTTGTTGGAATGTAGCATCAGTGGTCCTCGGCCACCGTTTTTCGTCAGAAACCCGCATGCACGATAAAGGATGACGGGCACGCCCCACTGAGTAATGGTATGGGGGTAGACTTGGTGACCTCATCAGATAACTTGGGAGGCAGGCGGCCGCCACCCAACCCCCTCCGCCCGACTTCTTTAATTTTTGAATGCGTAAGCGGAGTATGGGTGTTGACGCTCCGTACTCAGCTTAGGTGTCAGACTTCCCATGACCTGACCCCCCCCAATTCGGAAAAATCCTGTATCCGCCCCTACTTAGCAGCAAAATGTGGAACCTTACCCGAACGGGAATTTTGGCTGGGAATCAACCCGAACCGATTTACTTCGAACGCGCCCTAACAGAAAAAAAAAAAAAAAATTGGCAGATCTCACGCCTTGTGGGAATCGGTTTCATGCGAAACCGTCAGAAAGCAGTTGTATGCTGCATTTTTTCGCTCTGAGCGAAGCTTTACGAGGTGGATAGACGTGTTTTTGTGAGTGTAGTAGTTGCGTGCACGTCATCGGCTCACCAGGCACGTCGACAACACTGGTGTTTAAATGGTAGCTTGTGGTCTGATATCACGCAAGCACTCACGTTAAGCACAGACGTAAGTGTTATCGAAATGAAGTGCACCTTACAGTGCGATGATGTCAATATCATACGTAACTTTCCTTAGCGCATTCCTCCGGGGTCGAGCAACGCTTGAATAGAGCTTGCTGAATCGTACGAATACAAATGTAGCGTTAATTAGACTGCTATAAAAGCGGAGCCAACACTGGAATCACAACTGACCTTAACCCGACATGACGCCTGTGTCATAGGAGTACATATGTAGTGTTTATTGCTTTGTTATAAAATTAGAGAGCCAGCACTATAACCACATTTGACGTTGCACCGACATCACGTCTGCATAGGGTGCTTAAGCACTTTCTAGGCCTAGCGTGGCTGTGTGGTAGCATATCTAACTGTCACGCAGAATGCTTGGGGCCAATTCCTGCTGGGATCCTAATTTTTATTCTTTGCATTCGCCGGGTCAATGCTGCCGATGTCGGTTTTTCTTGACACGCTCACATCTAAATGACCAATGTCTGTACTCGCCGTTCCTGGGAAGATGTAAACTGTGAATCACCTGTGGCGCATACCCGCTTACCGTGGCCCATGGTATACGGGTATGTGTCACACGTGTCTGTATTAAAGGGTTTGACGACGTACGTGACAGGATTTTCAGGCTATTCATGTCATGACAAGACAGTCATATTAGTCGAACCCTCTTATCCTTTCTTGCCAATTTCGGTCACCACCAAGTTAAGGAGGCGACCACGAGAGCACCCAGACGTAGGCGACCAGATAGATAGATAGATAGATAGATAGATAGATAGATAGATAGATAGATAGATAGATAGATAGATAGATAGATAGATAGATAGATAGATAGATAGATAGATAGATAGATAGATAGATAGATAGTGAACCCAGAGTGCCTTGGTTTCGCTAAGAAATGCTTCGCATTAAAAAAGATATATCCATTCGCCTTATGGATCAAAGAGGTTCAAGATAACAACAGTAGTTGAGGTAACAACAGCAGTCGGCAACAGTAGTTGAGGTCCGTTTGCAGAGGTTGGTTCAAATGGGCACTTACCTAAGTGATTATGACGTGTTATTGCTGTCGCACAGATGACCGCGTTTCTAAGAGCACGTACTGATGAGGTAACTTCCGCAAAGTATTGGCGCACCGTTGAATGAGCACGTCTCACCTTCATGCACGAGATCTATTCTCTGTCTCGGTTTAGGCAAATAAATCATTCTCACTTCTCCAATCTTGACCATGTTTGTATTCCTTCAAAGTGATTCATGATGTTATGTCCGTCAACTCAAAGAACACTCAGCAGCGGATGCAGTTATGACGTATTGGTACTCTAAACGCGAGAGCGTTAGAGAGCCCGTGTCGCAGAAAATGTTGTGTCGGCGGCGTTGTCCGTGAGCGAAACATCCCGATGGATGTAAAGAATAAAAATTAAGATTCGAGCCGGAATCGAACACCGGTATTCGGTGTGGCAGACAAGTAGTCTACCACTGAGCCACGGCAGTGCTTGAAGCTGCGTAAAAAATGAATAAAAAGAAAGACCCACGCATCTCCACGAAGTAAATCATGACGAGTGGGCGAAGCTCTCGATTTCGTATGGGTGAGTAACCGTACGTTACCCGAACGTCGCCCCATGTAATGTAAATTGAGTGACATAAAATGACATAAAGAGTCGACGACAAAGGTAGGTCCTGAGGTCCATAATGTCTACGTTGAAGTTGCCGACTAGTATAAAGGGTTTGTGCTTGTAGGTGCCTTATATTGTTTTGTCGCAATTATTATTGATATTAGTCTATTGTTAAACCTGATGTTTCGATTTTACGCGGTGCTCTGCCGTGAGCACGGACAACAACACACAACGGACAAGCCTCGACCCTAAGGTGCTTCGCCCCTAAAAGACCCTTATGCAGTCCTCATGTCGGGCCAGAGCCACGGTGTTCTATTACCTGAAGGAAAATCCTTCTGGAGACATGATTTGAAAGCTGCGTGCTCCTCAGAACTGGAACATTCCAGCAGCTGATATCGCACGAAGTATGGCTGAAACTGCGTTATACTGTCACAAAAACAACAGTGTTTTTCTGTTCTTTTTTTGTTGTTTTTTTCTCTTAGTGTTCGGCTGCCGTTCCGAAAGTCATGAGTTCGATCCCGGCCGCAGCGGTCGCATTTCGATGGAGGCGAAATGTTAGAGGCCCGTGTACTGTCCGATGTCAGTGCGCATTAAAGTACACCAGATGGTCGAAATTTCCAGACCCCTCCACGACGGCGTGCCTCATAATCATATCGTGGTTTTGGCACGTAGAACCGCAACAATTATTATTATTATTATTATTATTATTATTATTATTATTATTATTATTATTATTATTATTATTATTGCACTGAATGCGGATTACAGACGCTCCGCTGTTATGAAAGAGGAAGGCGACAATCGGTGGCGGTGGTTGTCGCTCGCGCTCGCACTCGCTAGTAGCCAGACCTGCCTTAGAAGGAGCCTTCCGCGGTGCAACATGTAACCCTGGTCGAAGTACACACCACCATTTGAAGTTGTGGAGGAGCGGGGTTCCCTTCATCCCGGAAGAACATGTTTCTGGGTGAGTTGGTACTTGCTAACAGACATTTGTGTAGCGCTTAAGCACAATCGCAAAAGAAAGAAAGCGCTTGTCCCGTCGTTATGTGTTTTTTTTGTGATTTTGCTTAAGCGCTACAAAAATGTCTGTCTTCATTCTGGGACTTCGCTATCGGACGCTACCATCAGCTTTCAACATGACTGCTCCTGGCTCTTCGCGAGCTGTTGCCACAACAACGACAGTTTTCTGTACTGGTGTCACGGCAACGACGAACACGACGTCGAGGATTGGATCGCTGAGCACGAACTCGTAAGCGCTTGTAACAAATGGTACGACTGCCACAAGCTCAACGTGCGCTTTTACCCAGATGATGTGCCCAGCCTCTGGTTTAAAAACCATGAGGCTGACATCACCAACTGGTTGACCTTTCAGGCAACCATCACCGATGTCTTCGGTCGTCCCACCGTGCGCCCGCTTCGCGTGGAACAGCGTTTGCGTAGCCGAATCCAGCGCCGGGACGAGGCGTTTCCGAGCCATATCGAAGGTGTCTTGTCCCTTTGTAAGCGCGTCGGCCCATCTCTCGTCGAAACGGACAAGATAAAGCGCATCATGAAAGGAGTCGGCGACGAAACGTTTCAGATGCTTTTCGCTCGGAACCCTCAGTCTGTAGCCGACGTGGTCCAACTCTGTCAGTCGTACGACGAATTGCGGAAGCAGCGTGTCTCGACGCGCCGTGCTGCCGAAGCTACAGCTGCTTCCGCCCTTGTCAATGACGCCGTTGCTGATCACACCGTTTTACTGACACAGATAGAGCAGTTCATCCATGAGGAAGTTGCGCGTCAACTTTCCCTTGTCGTCCAAACACCTGAAGCAGTGACATCCCTACACCCATGTCTTCGTCAGATCATTCAGACCCAAGTCGCGCAAGCACTACCACCATCACCGCCTGTCACTACCCCGCTGACTCACGCGGTACTCGCTGCCAGACCACAGGTCCCATCTGTTTCTGGCACCTACCGGGCCACCGGGTTCTTCTAAACGACGCCGCCGCCCGCACGCACGGTACCCTATCATACTTCGCCCTCCGGACCTTCTCTCGTTAGCCCATGACGCACCTTTGATAATCGGCCGAAATATTTCGCGTGCGGTTTTCCGGGTCTATAGCCCGCTACTGTCGACGTCGCAGCTTCCAGTCTCAGGACGGTGTGGCTTCCTCCAATTTTTAGGCTGCCCAGCATTCCCAACGACTTTCTTCTGCTGTCGCTGACTTGTTTTCCCTACGATGCCCTTTCGACTCAAGCCGTTCGTCTTCGCCCCGTCGACAATCCATCTCCCCGATGTTTCGCCGACCTATCCACGCACGAGAGGGAAACTGACAGCCGCAGTTCCGGAGGCAAGAACTGCGTTGTCGTCGAACCTCCTCGTCATCTGCCCAACGAAATTGATATAATAGCAGACGTTATCGCCGTACGTGCTCTTGTCGAAACAGGAGCTGTCGTTTCGGTCATCAATGAGGAACTGTGCCGCAGTTTGAGAAAAGTGACCACGCCACTTACCAATCTTGCCCTGCGTACGGCAACATCGTATTGCATCACGCCTTCGGCTCAGTGCACAGCTCGTGTTGTGATTCAAAATGTTCCGTATGCCGTTAAGTTTGTTGTTCTTCCCCGATCATTCTACGACGTCAAAGGCCCTCGTAGACTGCACTCGTTCTGAACTCACATTGTCCACTCCGTGCCCTGACCTCGAGTGAAGTGTTTGCCGCAGCTGACGTCCACTCCGCGCCTTTGTCCGCCGTCCTATCGTGCCTGCGTTTTCGCCTACTGCCATTAACTCGACTGTTGTTTTCAACCATCTGTAACTAGTGCGCTTCACCGAATCTTCGTCCTTCCGTTTGCCGTCATAAAATTTTGCAATGGTTCTGCGGTACTTTACGCTCGCACCGTCTCTACTTGCCCGTCCCTCCTACTGCGCGGCGAATGTCTGAGAAGCATCGCCACTTTTGATGACATTTTCGACGATACAATAATTGGACACACGGCATCACTGCAGCCTTGTCAGTAACTTCTGCAATTGACACAGCTGCTCCTATGGACATATTCTGCGAAGCCGTCGATTCTCACCTTACGCCTGTGCAGCAGAAACCGATCGCCCAACTCCTCCAGTGTTTTCGCGCCTCCTTCGACCACGACCAGCCTTTCCTATGTCGAACATCAGCTGTTGTTCATCGTATTGATACCGGTCAACAAGCACCACTGTGACAGCGTCCATACCTTGTGTGGACTTCCGAACGCCGTGTCATCGATCAACAGGTAGGTGATATGCTCAAGCGTGGAATAATCCAGCCGTCCAGCAGCCCCTGGGCCTCTCTAGTTGTGCTGGTGAAGAAAAAAGTCGGATCCATCAGGTTCTGCATGGACTGCCGCCGTCTCAACCGAATCACGCGCAAGGATGTGCATCCTCTACCGCGCATCAACCATGCCTTAGACTGCCTACAGGGAGCAGAATTTTACAGCGAAAGCTGTTATGAGATCATTTCACCAGCCGTTTTTGGCGCCGTAGTTGTCCGCCGCCGCCGCCGGTGTCCGTAACCAGTATCGCTCGAAATAAGAAAAAAAAACGAAGTACCAGGATGGAACGAGGTTCGAACCTGGGCCCTCTGCGTGGGAGCCCAGTATTCAACCTCTGAGCCATGCCGGTGCTTGAATCTGCTTTGCAAAAAGGTCCTATACAGGCTTCATGTCGGGAAGGAACCACATTAGCATATGCAATATAGCGTGGTAGAAGAGTAAAATAAGCACCAAGCGTCGCCCAACGCGAATTCTGTAACCAGGCGTCACGCAATGCGAATTGCGCAACGAGTAGGTTATTGAACGCTTCCAACCCATTACAAAGGGCTCTGCCATAATTCTTCATCGTCATCAGGCACAGCATCAACAAAGTGCGCATAATGGCTTACATACGTTTAGCAGGTACCAATGCTCTCCGTAGAATGACGAAAAATGGCACAGTGCCTGCTGCCCTACTTCTCAAAAATTACAATGATTTATAGCCTAGTGGGTTCCTCGCAAGTGCACTTGTATTGGTTGCCAAGGAAGCCCATAAGCGCATGATCCATTTCCTCATGGTCTCAGTAAAGTTCTCCCCCCCGTCTCTCTCCCACGTCAACGTATGGTATACAGCATGACAGGAGAGGGAAATAGCGACCGGGCGTCACCCAGTGCAAATTACATAACTGGTGGGCCGTTTAAAGTTTCCAACACATTACAAAGGGCTGAGCCATAATTCTTCATCGTCATCAGTCGTCGCGTCAACAAAGTGCACATAATGCCTTACAGACGTGTAGCTGGTGCCTCGCTTCTCCGCAGAATGAAGAATAATGGCTTAGTAGGTGCTTCCCAACTTCACCAAAATTGTGATTTATGGCGTAGTGGGTACCGTTCTAGTGTACTTGTATTGTAGCCCCAAGTGAGCTTACAACGGGCTCTAGAAACGCCGCTCTTCCAGCTTTCGCTGTGACTGTGCTGCGGTTTCAGCGCAGGCCTGGCGTTTTTTCTTTCTTAGATCTGAGCTCTGGCTACTTGTAGGTGCCCACAGCGGAGGCCGATCGCGAAAAAACGGCTTTTGTTACGCCAGACGGCCTCTACGAATTCACGGTCATGCCCTGCTACTTTCGGGTGTATGATGGACACGATGCTTCGAGGCCTCAAATGGAATATTTGCCTTTGTTATTTAGACGACACAGTTGTCTTTCCCACCGATTTTGCGGCCCATTCAACCCGCCTCGAGCAAGGTATTGTTTGCCTCTCCGCCGCGGGAAGAAATGCCACTGCGCTGCTCGAAAGCTTGCGATGCCAGGGCACGTGGTTTCAAGTGACGGTATTCTCCCTGACCCCACCAAACTAACAGCCATTTCAGCGTTTCCCAAACCAACTACCATGAAAGAGCTGCGAAGCTTCATCGGCCTTTGTTCCTATTTCAGGCGCTTCGTAGGCAATTTCGCTACCATCATCGCTCCTTTGACCAAGCTCCTCGCTGGCTTTACTGATCTTTCGACCTGGTCTCCACCATGTGACGACGCTTTCAAATAATTGCACCGCATCATCGCGTGACCTCCCATTCTGCGACACTTCGACCCATCTGCACCCACTGAGACCCACACAGACGCTAGCAGTCTCGGGTTAGGCGCTATACTTGCGCAACGGAAAGATGGCTTCCTAGAGTACGTCGTTGCCTACGCAAGCTGAAGTCTTACTAAAGCCGAAATCAACTATTCTGTCCCTGAAAAGGAATGCCTTGCTATTATTTTGGCGATGGAGAAATTTCGGCCTTACGTGTACGGACGCCTATTTGACGTAGTGACTGAGCACCGTGCCCTGTGCTGGTTGTCGTCACTAAAAGATCAAAGTGGTCGCCTCGCCCGATGGGCGTTACGCCTCCAAGAATACGATATCCACGTGGTGTATCGCTCTGGCCGCAAACATTCAGACGCAGAGGCCCTCTCCCGTTCGCCCTTGTCTCCTGACTCTGCCTCCTTCATACATATTACCTGCGATACCGCCGCCCTCACCATCTCCGACATGCACTCTGAGCGACGCACGGGCCCTCGGCTTACTTTCATTCTAGACGTTCTGTCTGGTCGGACCCCTACTCCATCTTCTCGGACATTGCGTCGGCAAGCCGAGCACTTCACCACTCGCGAAGACGGCCTGTACCGACGAAATTTCACACCGGAAGCTCCTTCAAATTTCACACCCGAAGCTCCTTAGGCCCGCACCACTCCGTCGCCGTCGAAGCTCCCTGCAACATAGATGCGGCGCTGGCACAAAAAGACAATAAAACGCCGCGCGCCGCGCAAAAAAACAAACAAACAAACAAAAAAAATACAAGGCGCTCGGCGCGTTGCGCAAAAAAAATCACAGCATATCCACGGAGTGAATGATGACGAGTGGGCGAAGCTGCGGAGGTTCATCGGTAAACCGTGAATCTTCCGTAAATTCTTCACAGTACATCATCACCGACGTGAGATCGGGCGCGTTTATACTAAAGGTTCGATGAGTTATGACGACTTGCAGCTCACTTTAATTTTACATGTACGCTGTGAATTTTCATTGTTTAGAAAACCATTGCTTTAGAAAGCATCTGGCGTCTTTCGTTAAGCAGCTGCGTCTTTTCGTTTTGCTTTAGAAACATCTGGCGTCTGTTCGTTTTGCTTTTAGAAAACGTCTGGCGTCTTTCGTTGGTTTATTTCATCAGTCAACGGCGTTTTGGACAAAATTTTTATTGTTTAATTACGCACAGGAGAAATCTCACCAGGCACTACCTTGGAGGTAAACAATGGCTGCTAATGGGAATGAGAGACAGAAGAAGTCGGCTTTTAGCTAACACTTACACTTCTACTTCTACTAACATTTCCTACTGGAACATGCCAATGGCTGCTAATGGGGAATGAGAGACAGAAGAATTCGGCTTTTAGTTAACGCGCACGCTGCGAATTTTTTATTGTTCAACAACGCACAGGAGAAATCTCCCACCGGCACCATCTTGAAGGTCAAGATCTGGTGCTAGCGTCAAGACTGGTTACGCACTACGACGGGGACGAACGGGTGCCGCTTTAAGGAGCTTCGCCCCTAAAACAAGGCGTGCGGCGCAATAAAGAGTTTCAAGACGCACATAGACGTTTGCGTCCCATTTCTAAGGATTTTCGCTCATCGGTTGTATTCGTACACGGAACAACTGCTGATTTTCCTCGCATCAGTCTTCGATATTACTGGCGTGGCATGTACCGTTTCATTCGACAGTATACATTCGGGCATGTTCATCATGCCAGAGACGCAAGATTCCCTCTCAACACGCCGCCGGCACCTTGTTACCTTTGCCATGTCCCGCCTGACCGTTCGACCGTGTGGTCCTCGACACCTACGCTCCCCTTCCCAGTACTGCAGACGGTAACCGTTGGATAACCGTTGCCGTCGAGCACCTCACACGGTACGCCGAAAGTTCAGCCGTTTCTTCGTCTACAGCAAAAAGACATTGCCGCTTTTATTCTCCACAATCTCGTCCTTCGTCATGGCGTCCATCGAGAGTTGCTGAGTGATCGTGGTCGTTCGTTTCTCTCAGACGTCATCGTAGCATTGCTGCGCGAGTGCGGCGTCGTGCACCGCGCCACAAGCGCCTATCACCCTCAAACGAAAGGGATGACAGAACGCTTTAACCATACTCTCGGTGGCATGATGTCCATGTACATCTCGTCAGACCACTCCAATTGGGACCGAGTACTACCGCCTGTTGGTTCCGCTTATAATACCGCCATTCTACTGTGTTCTCCCCTTCTTTCCCCCATTTCGGACGCGAGCCTTCTTGTACCGTGGGCACTATGCTTTTGTACCGACCCGATGACTCAGTGTCCACAACTCTATCCCAAGCAGCTACATATACTGAAGAATGCCCCCAACTTGCACGCTCATTCACAACGCAATACCAAGGGCGCCAGAAGCACCACCACGACGCGTCCACTAACACTACTTCCTACGATCCTGGCTCGCTCGTTTGGCTGCATGTGCCGTCTACTACTCCTGGCCTTTTGACCAAGCTGGTCCCCAAGTAGCATGATCCATATCGTGTACTTCAGCAGACTTCGCCGTTGAACTACCTCATCGAGCCACTGGAACCGTCTTCTGACCATCGTCGTCGTGGCCAGGAAATCATGCAGGTGTCCAGACTCAAGCTGTGCTACGATCCTCCTGTGTTTTCTGGCCGCTAGGTCGCCAGGATGGCTCCTTATTGCACGGGAAATAATTGTACTGAATGCGAATGACAGACGCTCCGCTGTTATGAAAAAAGAAGACGGCAATCGGTGGCTATGGTTGTCGCTCACGCTCGCGCTCGCTAGTAGCCAGACCTGCCTAACAAGGAGCCTTCCGCGAAGCAACGTGTGGAAGCCTGCTCGAAGTACAACACTATCTATCTATCTATCTATCTATCTATCTATCTATCTATCTATCTATCTATCTATCTATCTATCTATCTATCTATCTATCTATCTATCTATCTATCTATCTATCTATCTATCTATCTATCTATCTATCTATCTATCTATCTATCTATCTATCTATCTATCTATCTATCTATCTATCTATCTATCTATCTATCTATCTATCTATCTATCTATCTATCTATCTATCTATCTATCTATCTATCCGCCTACGTCAGGGTGCTCTCGCGGTCACCTCCTTAACTTGGTATAGACCAAAGTTGGCATGCGAGGGTAAGAGGATTCGATGAATATTACTGTCTGCTCATGACATGAATAATGTGAAAATTTTGTCGCGTACGTCGTGAAGACCTTTCCTCAAGACACGTGTGGCACATACCCGTATACCACGGGCCACGGTAAGTGGGTATGCGCCTCAGGTGATTGACAATTTATATCTTCTCAGGAACGGCGAGTACAGACATTGGTCATTTAAACGTGAGATAGTCAAGAAAAACCGATATCGGCAGCGTTGACCCGACGAATGCAAAGAATAAAAATTAGGATCCCAGCGGGAATCGGGTGTTCTACCAAAGAGCCACGCGGGCCTAGAAACTGCTTTGGAAAAAGACCCTGTGCAGGCGTAAGGTCTGTGCAGCGTCAATTTTGATTGTAGTGCTGGCTATCTAATTTTATAGCAAAGCAATAAACGCTACATATGCACTCCTATGATACATGCGTCATGTCGGGCTAACGTCAATTGTGGTTACAGTGTTGGCTCCGCTTTTATAGCAGTACAATAAGCATTACATTTTAACGCGATAGCCGCGTCCGCTGCACGGATGCTAAGATCCACCACGCTTCGAAAGAGGCGCGTCCCGCTTTCCCTTTCCCTGCAGTTTTGGGCTTCGTGTCCACTGCGGTTACAAATGTTGCGCCTCGCCCTCCGCTGTGGGCTCGGGCATTTGAGAAAGAGATGACCGCACCTGTTACAGCTAAAACAGCGCAGCCCTCCATTTTCGGAAGGGGGGTTGTCCTCCACGTTCCGGACGTTTCTGTCTCCCTCCTCGGTTCAGAGTTTTGTTGGTTTTGTTGAGTGTCGTTCAAGGCCGTTTCCGCGGCTCGGTTTTCCTTGTTGCCGTGGCCCGCAAGATTATGAATTTCGCTCGCCTTCGAATGTTTCATGTCTCGGGAGCCGACGGTTCCGACGCGCTCTTCGAGACGCTTGAGGCAACACAAAAGCTCCTCCGGAGAGTCGTACGTGCGGGTGCTGATAGCTCGGATGGTGTCCTGATTGTTTAGGCCGGTGATCAAATATTCGATACAAGCCTCATCGCTCAGGTTGCAACGACGTGCTTTTGCCAATTTGTCATAATAGTAGCACTCGATGGGCTCACCTCGCTTGTAGATTCGGTCCTCCACTTCCCGGTGAAGCCTCTGCATTCCTGCTGTCGTGGGGAAGGCACGTTTGATCTCCACCTTCCACTCGGGCCAAGTTTTGTCAACAGACAGAAGGGAGTCGTACCACATCTTCGCCGGACCGTGCAACTTTGCGAGCACGGGGCAAGATGTTACTGTGTCGGTCCAACGGTAGACTTCCGCTAGGTCGTCCCCACGTCGAATCCACGCGTCGACGGTTGGCGAGTCCGACGAAGTGGGGTCGAACAAAGGGACCAGGCGCGATGTCTCTCCCGCGCCGATTACAGGCATGGCTGCTGTCTGTTGCGACTGGAGCTGCGCTATCCCGTTGATGGCTTCCCTCACTGCTGCTTGTACGGTGGCTTGCAGGACTGCCGCCATGTCGAACGCTGGTGCGGGTGTCGTAGTGGTGCCGCTGGTCGATGCACTGTCGGGCACGCCACGGCTTGCGCTGCCTTCCCCGCCGTCGGTGCTCCGCCATTAGCCATCTTCTTCGCTTGTCGGAGCCGTTGAAAATGTTTCGTTGCGAGTGACAGGCATGATTAGGCTCGATGGTTGACTGCTGGGCGTACGCCATCCCACTTCTGAATTGTTAGATGCAAACGATCATTCGGGAGACGTGAGGGAAAGACTGGCACAAAGAACGGTTACTTTAACAGAACAACGTTTATTTAGATAAAGTAAAGAAGACTGCTGGAGAGACAAGAATACGGCGTCTCTCCAGTTGCGCAGCCACCCTCTTCTGCCTTCTCCCTGGGCCCGCGCACAGTCGCACACCCGCGCTCACCACATGGGGTTCACTTCGGCGTCACATTACAGCTCCGGCCACTGGCCGGCTCGGCTCGCACAGTGGTCGTGGCCTGGCGCCATCTTTCGAGCCCCGTCTCGCACAACAAGAGCGCGCACAATATATATGGGACGAAGGCAGTCATGTAGAGGCCGCGGGCCACTAGCGACAGGTCCGGGGGCCGTAGCCACGGTGGTCTAGTGGTTATGGCGCTTGACTGCTGAACCGAAGGTCGCGGGAAGGAATCCCGGCCACTGCGGCTGCATTTTCGATGGAGGCGAAAATGTTTGAGGCCCGTGTGCTTAGATTTAGGTGCACGTTAAAGAACCCCAGGTGGTCGAAATTTCCGGAGCCCTCCACTACGGCGTCTCTCATAATCATAGCGTGGTTCTGGGACGTTAAACCGCAGATATTATTGTTAATATGCGACCTGTGAGCTATGTGTTTGAGACCCCTGGCTTAAAGGATATTAGGACACCTAAATGATTTTATGTAGACCGATTCATGCTGCGGCGGGTATCATCCTCGAGCTCTACATTGTGACAAAACCTGGAGAGAAACTAGTGCAAGCTCCGAGAGCCTTCGAGGAAGCGTATGCTAGCACTGCTTCTTCGTTATAGATGCTATTCACCCACAAACTGTCGCATTTTCCCACTTCATAGCTACATGCAGCTTCGCTGTAAGGTCCCTAGCATCGCTCCAGTAGTTCCCGCCTCCAACTCTTCTTTCACTCTCGTTCTCGGCTCGTGGATGCGTGCTTTTTTTTCGCATTCGCACCTATATCATAGAGGCACGCGTCGAGTTCGCGGTAATTAAGGGCTCCGAGTCACTTCATGCCGTTTGGCTGCTGCTGCGATGCGAACGAGTTGCGATTGCTGTGAAACGCGACGGCTCGTGTACGTTTTCGCGTACTCTGTTTTCCATATTTTCTTTTTCTTTCTAATTGTTGCGACTGGTTTGTTGCATTTTCTCTTTCGGAGGGCGTTAAAGAGACCCCTGTGGCCTAAATTACCCCGGAGTCCTTCATTACGCTCCCCCCCCTTTTTTTCCGGCACGGTGCGCGTACGGCATTCTTGGTGACGTAAAGCCAGCGTGTTCCCGCGACTACCACTGTTGTGCTTTCGTCATACCCGTTGATACACGAATATGGTCGCGTGTAGTTCAACTGTCTGTTAGATAGATAGATAGATAGATAGATAGATAGATAGATAGATAGATAGATAGATAGATAGATAGATAGATAGACAGACAGACAGACAGACAGACAGACAGATAGATAGATAGATAGATAGATAGATAGATAGATAGATAGATAGATAGATAGATAGATAGATAGATAGATAGATAGATAGATAGATAGACAGACAGACAGACAGATAGATAGATAGATAGATAGATAGATAGATAGATAGATAGATAGATAGATAGATAGATAGATAGATAGATAGATACGACGTCTAAGAGGGAAATTATTTGAAATGCATTAGTAAATAATTATCTTTGTACGATATCATCTGCAATATCATTATAGAATGTAATCGCTAAAATTACACAGTAGCAACGCTAGCGCGCACCAGACTCGCACCGGAAGAGAGCGATCGCGTTTTATGACGCTTGCTGACGTAGCACTCTTGGCCCGTGTCATCACACCCAGTGTAGCTTCCAACGCGCTCGTCGGTACGAAAACAGAGAGAAAGCGCTTAAAGCGTTCCAATAGTTGTAGGTTCGGTCCCCACAAGATTGTTTTTCATCCACTTTAATTCCTTTCCATTTATGTCATAATTACGACACTACAGTTAAAACGTGCAAATACTGTCGCCTATGCTTCCCTTGGTTTAATTGTGTGTTGATTTCATTGGTTGTGCCTAACGAAGAAGCGCGACTCTCGAGCCCTTCTTTCGTATCGACAAATACCTCTGACTGGGCTCGTTTTTGATGGATTCGAAATACATCTGCGGCAATCGATTCGTGAGGCAATAAACTCCGATACTGAGGTTATTTGGGGATTACTTGAAGAGGTCAGCGCCCCGTCAAGTTTAGAGCCGTCAAGTTTCGTGAGCCTGCAGGTTTCTGCCCCGTAGGTCAGTACCGGTAAGATGCAGTTATACCGGCATCACACGGTGCACTACTGATTACGATTAAGCCCTATATAGATCGAATTTCTGAACAGTGATCGGCTACCTTTTTCAGTTTGTTTAAACGAGCCAACCACGATAAAGAATTTAGGTCCGGGTAAGGCCCGATCGCGATTATAAGTGACCGTTTTACACCAGTATTATATACCTTTCTCTCAAGGGATATTACTATTAGTAAACTGTCATTCATGATCACAGAATGTCTGCCAAATGCATTCCACTCGATTCTTATTCTATTGGTTACTTCAGTGCCATGCTTCGGATGTGCGGTCACTACCGGCCCTTTGCGATCAATGTTACGCAAATAAAGTGCATCGGCATAAAACATTGAATGGAATTCCGACCACACTTCAAGAAGTGACCGCCATAACTGCGATATAAGTTGCCTTCTCTTTATTAACACGAAAGTGTTTGATGCCGGGGCCCACCAAGTACATCCGTCACGGCTATGACGTTGATAAAATGGACGCCAATGGGTGAGAAAGAAAAAAACCAAGAAAAAGATATCCCGCTGGGAATCGAACCCACGACGTTGCGGCCGCGACGGCAAGCGCCCGACACCCTACCGACTAAGCTAACTCGGGAGATGCTACACACGGCGCGAGCGCGCCTTGTATCTTTCACACATTCTCTTTCGCGGCGGGCGGAGCGGGGCGGTGCCACCGTCTGTGAGAGGTGAAAAGAAGTAATGCTTCACGATCGACACTTACTAGCGCTTACTGCGAGATTGCACGCGATATCGGAGGTCATGGTTAAAGCGTCTCGATACCAGAGAGGTAGACTGGCCGCGCTGGCGTCGCCGAGGCACCCTTGACGCAGTTCGTTCTTTGCCTTTCGCTGCGTGTTAGCGTGCGTCGGTTCATCGGAGTAGTGGAGCTTCCACGTGCACCAACGGGATTTCTCCGCCGCCGACTGCTTCGATTGCGAGAGCACCGGGTAACAAAACTGCTGCAATATGCGTTGCAGAAAGGACGCGATTTCGACGAGCGAATGTCGTGCCTTCGTGGAGCGAGACAAAGGCCAGCGGGACGCACGCGTTTGCGGCTCAGGCTACGAACCTCTACCTCCCGCGTTGCTGAAGCGCAGTGTGTGTTATGTATGCATGAGCACAGGCGTCCGCTACCCATTACTAGAAAGCGTACACCGTGCCGTTTCTCTCCTTAATTGACGACGCTTTGAAGAAGTCTATACCGGGTACCAGTGTTGATTATGAGCATGTTGATATCATCCTTACGCGGGATTCACGATTCGCTGTGTCCAAATATATGTTCACACCGTCAGCTACAACAACGGTTTAATCATGATCATGGGTTTTAGTCGTCGCGATAGAGACATGCAGTCAACATCGGTGCATCCACGTCAAACGGTGCTATATCTGTCAAACAGGAATAGACATTGTACAAGCTCTCATATATCACTACACAATAAGCACTACTTCTGTGAAGACACGTTTCGCTTTCGTGTTATACCGATTCCTATGATGGAGGGATCAGCCATGTTTTTTTTTCTTCCTACCGGAGTCACCTCTATACTTGTTACGTAAACAGCACCGTTTGGCTTTATCCCATCTGCTGCATGCCGCAGAAGTGAACGTCCCTCGCAGATCTCTTTAAACGCATCGTAACTGAAGAGAGGTGTATGCAAAATCTACCTGGCGTTACAGATGCTCCCGTGACCTTAAGCATAAAGATCACCAAGATCACAGCACCGCAATACCATTGTATTATGACCTCTTAAATAGAGAACCTACGGCGACTCTCTCATTAGTGTCGGTAGATAGATAGATAGATAGATAGATAGATAGATAGATAGATAGATAGATAGATAGATAGATAGATAGATAAATAGATAGATAGATAGATAGATAGATAGATAGATAGATAGATAGATAGATAGATAGATAGATAGATAGATAGATAGATAGATAGATAGATAGATAGATAGATAGATAGATAGATAGATAGATAGATAGATACCGCTCCTTCAGTTCTTGATAATGTTCTGCGGCCTTTAAATTCATGCTTCACGTACTTCAACTCACCGTACCAAAATCATTCGTTGTATATTTAAGTGCTATCTGTATCGCAAGAACCTTAGCCCACTATCTGCGAACTTTGCATTTATTTCTGACAAACTTCACCGACGATTACGATACTGCCTAATGCGAGTTCTGAGCTTACCTTCGTGTTGGAGCAAGGCCAACTGTGTTTGAAGTTTTGGCTTTCCGAAAGGTATCGACTACGCCATAAATCATAATTTCTGTGAAGTCGGACAGCACCCACTACGCCATTATTTGTCTTTCTGCTGATAAGCGTGGTACCCGCTACAGATCTGTATGAGGTATTATGTGCACTTTGTTGATGCTGCATGTGGCTGATGACGATGAAGAATTATGGCTGAGCGCTTTGCAGTGGGTGGGAAGCATGAAACCACACACTCGTTGAGCAATTAGCATAGTGTGATAGCTCTTCATTATTTCACTCTTATGCCACGCTATATTACATAGGTTAACGCGATTCCTTGACCGACATAGAGTTTTTTCGCAAAAGATTTTCAAGCACCAGTCTGGCTCTTTAGTAGAATACTCGACTGCCATGCAGAGGGCCCTGGTTGAAGTCCTATTCGGTCCTGGGTGATTTTTTTTTCTGATCTTATTTTTTCATGTCTATCGGTTACGCCACCGACGGCGAGAGCGCTCAACGCAGGAACGGACGCCTAAGAGCTGCGCTCTAAAATGAAATGGGACACTGATGCCTTTTCAATCTCCGTGGTACAATTGAGCAGTTTCTGCATGCCTACCTAGAAAAATCCAGCTTGCCATTTATTGCAAGCTATATTTGTCAAGTTTAGAGTTATCTACCTCCACCAATACAGCAGCCGTGTTTAGGCTTCATTAATTGCACCGGCCTGTGCACTGACAGCCCATTTAAGGTAAGCAAGCCCGAGCAGGGGGGGGGAGACCCGTACACCTCCTCCCCTTCCCGAAATCTTGATGCAGGGGAGTGTTTCACTGAAAATGAATAATGAAAATAGGTTTTTTTCTCAAATACTCAAGGCCTCCCGCAAGTGCCCCTCCCCGAAAAAAATTGCTGGCTACGGATCTGAATGTAAGAATCCCAGATGACGCTGAGGAAACGTTAGATTATGCGGGAAGTGCACAGAGCAAACATACGCAGAAAAGAAAATTCATATATTGAGTGCTCGGTAGATAAAAAAATAAAAATAGCAACACAACAATGATAGCGTATAAACAATAAACCGTGCGATCAGCAAAAAGCCTCAAGAACGCGAAGTGCACCCAACTTATTGCAACACCTGCTGACGAGAAACTGTGAAAGCGTCATTTTCTAATCACGTGACTTGGCACGATTTGGTACCGGCTCCTATTACAGCACTATGAAGCAATGAGCAGATCCACCAGGGGAGTACAGATTTCACGCTCTTTACCCAAGAGGTCGCGTCGCGTCACTTAAAATTGAAGTTTAGTTGCTTTTTTTTTGGAGAGGGGGGGGGGGAGTAATTCCTAATGAACGTAAATTGCCGCGGAAGCATAAATGAAGGAAAAGAAAAGAAATGTGTTGCATGTCAGTCTTGCGCAATGGCGGAGGAGAAACCTGCGGCCCTTTCGAAAACCTCCAGCACAGGGAGCCGCGTTCTTTTCGGAACCAGGCGGCGAAAACAAAGACGTATAAAAAGACAAGCCAAGACAAAGAGAGAGAGAGGGTGGAGGCAAGCCTCAGGTTGGAAGCTGATGCGAGTGAGTGTGCGTGTGTGGCCAACGCTCCCGACTTTTGTACTTTTTTTTTGCGCTCCTTCTTCTTCCGCTGAACCGACGGCGTGACGTCCGTGTCGCCCTTGGCAACCGACCGACGCTTATTCCAGGGCACTGCTGACGTCATAACTGTTCTCGTGTCGGGCAACGCGCGCGCGCGCGCCGTTTCTTTCTCACGCGCGGAGCGCAGAGTTTTTGAACGCTTCCTCCTCTCGAACACCCCCTCTTCCGCAATCCTCTGGCCCCTCCTTCTCTCTCGCTCTCCCCCACTTCTGTGCGGTGAGCGTGCGTTCGCTTGACTGCCCGTCCGGGAGCTCACCCAGTGGTCTGGCAAACTGTCGCTTCCATACTCACTGCACCCCCCCCCCCCCTTTCTGCCCTCCCCTTCTTTTGTCACACATGCAAGCCAAAGCAGATCACGATGGAATTCCTCCTCCCCCTCTCCATCGCAACCTCTCATGCCACTTTCTTCCCCCCTTCCCTTTGCCTTCGTTTCTGACCCCTTCACTTCCCTGGTCTTAGCCCCTTCTTGTGTTTCTGTTTTTGTTTGCTCCGCACAGCTTGCGAGCTCTGAGTCCCTTTCGTGCTGAGGACGTTTTTCTTTTACCCCCACCAAAGCTGCTCTGAGCCGAGATAGAGAGACGGAGAGCAATCTTTCCGACAAGCAAGAACGGAGGCAATAGGTGAAAGGGGAGGAGCAGGGTATTGACGCTTGTTTTGTTGCTGCTCGTTAAACTCTGTTTCCCGACTATTTCCTGCAGCAACCACATGTCCTCCTGTTCTCACACTCGACGCTTCATCGTTTTTTCCGAGCGTGGATTAAGCGAGAACATACGAAATCTGGGGGGCGGGGGTGCTACAGCTGTGGTGACATGCACACCCATCGGAGAGCCAACTGAGGAGGCAAGAGGTATTGCATTCTCAGCCACTGCAGCAACCTCGCACTAGGCCGACGTCATGTCTGGTCTTATCATATGCCATCATGTGCCAGCACCTCGGGACGGGGTTATCCTCGAGACCTTTCGGTCAGGCTCAGGCGCTGGAGCTCATGATAAGGACTATACGCCGACTCACCCACGGGCGCCTTACTTGTTCTTCAGTGGGGACTGTTGAAGTCGTCAAGGACGAGCGAGAAGGCAGGAGGCTGAGTTACGTGGACACGTCACCTAAGTCGCCTTTCTTTGTTTTGTGTGCAACCGACTCCACTTGCGTTCACCATGAGATGCCCACTAATATGCTAAGAATGCAATTTCTTGAGCGCGTAGGCCACCTCCGCAGCACTCAATGGCTAAATGTGACGACAGCATGCCGTCTCGGATGAAGCGGCCCTCTTCGTGTTTACTTTTTAGCTCCTGTTATCCCCTTTCGCCTTTGTGCAGGGTAGCAAACCGGACGCACGTTTGGTTCACCCTCTTGCCTTTTTTTCACCTCTTCTCTCTCGCTCGGCTCCAGTGCAGCCGACAAGTGACACTGGTGCGGTATTGTACGATGATACAGTACTGCATTGTACTGTAGACTACTGTACTGGTACAGTACTGTACGACACGCGCATTGGTTGGTTGGTTGGTTGGTTGGTTGGTTGGTAAAAGCTTTTATTGAGTGTTCTGCATATTGATGACTTGGGCTCAGGTGTTGTCGCCATCATCTTAATCCGAACCGACTTTGTAGCTGCATTGTTTCAGTGACTGTGGCGTTGATCTGCTGATCGGATTCGATCCCGGCTGTTCTTCGATTGGGGTTTCAATGCAGAGACGCTTGAGTGATAGTGCTTTTTATTCGTGTGCAATAATGACGGCTGGTTGAAATTAATACGCGACGGCACCACTGAGGCATCTATAAAATACTACACAGAAATTTCGACTCGTTAAGCCTTACAAGCTAAATACTGATTAGCACTGATTTTGCTTATCCCGTGAAAATGAATGAACTTACTTTATTATTTTTAGTTGGAATGCGGCTTAAATATAATTGTGGGGTCTGTGTGACCGGTAGTGAAAGGCCAGTAATGGATCCAACATAAATGCTCCCTAGTGCACGCAGTGCAAATTGGTTTTTCGCACGCACATTGAGCATCAATCCACCAGAAGCCCCGTAAAAGTAAGGATGCCAGAAATTGCTAGCAGGGGTGCCTTGAATCTACTAGGTCAATGTGCATTGACCTTTGGGTATTCTAACTTAATCAAAACGGTAGTTTCCCTATCACGACAGACACGCGCCACGTGATCATTTTCGTGTGTACTTATTTACTGCATGTGTGATGAAATAAATTAGTTGTCAGTCAGCGCTTGTTTGTGTACGTGTCTCTCAGTCCTCAGTCCGGGTCGCGCTGCCCTCAGCAAACGATGCCCTCAGTATTCTAACTTGCCTCCTTACAATTTTTGTTAGTTAAAGCCGCTTTAGACATGTATTTATTGTTATCATTTTTAGTGAAATCTGAAAGCAGCTGTACGTATGGTGCAGTATGCAGGCTTCACAGTGGGTACGAATAGTGAAATTGGACGCTGAGCACGGAAAAAAAAAGAAAGTTAACACTCATGCCAATTGGTATGCGGGCACTAACTCTACGATCATTCTGCCTTCGCTGAATGGAAGGAGGCTGTGCAAAGTTCTCGAGGTGCAACTCCAAGTTGGGTGAAGCCACACTGCCGGGCTCGCGGGAAAAATTTCTTTTCCGACTTCGCTTTTTCACCCCAAACAGGAGCAAAATATCGGTCAAAGACCTCACAGCTCGGCACGCCTGCAGGTTTTAAGACCTTTCCATTCGAGGGGTCACGGCGGCGCGATCAGATGGGAGAGGGCAGCGAGCGAGGTGGAGGAGAAGAGGAGAGAACCAGTCCCGCGCTCCTCAATGAAGGCGCCGCTAGGGAGTGTACAGACCCCTTTCCTCCCGCTTTCTCCTCCTCTCTCTCCTCTTTGTCGCTATCGCACACTTCTCCCGCCGCCCCCAGCGGCTTGACGCGTGTGGCTCCGGAACGCGGAGCTCGTATTAGCCGAGCCAATCTGGGTCGAGCCCTATCCCGGCTTAATTTTCCGAGTTGCCATGGTGTGAGTAAAGGGAATGAGCAGGGGGGGGGGGGGTCAGAGGCGATGCTGCCGAGCACATAGGCGTCCGGGTCTGGCTAAGTGGTGGAGGAGAGCTGAACTAGAGAGGGGCAGGGGTACGTCTTTCTGGGACGTGTAGCCACCGTTTCGCACACGAGTCGTACCATGCATCTAGGCAGTCGTAAGAAAGCTATTATCCGCGTTAGTTATACAGTTATGCATCACCTCACCAGCCCAACGTATTGCGCCGAAAGGAAACAGGTGGTCGCGTCAGTCGATTATAAAGAAAACCGGAGAAGGAGGACTCCTTGTTTCCACAGCCCTGACATCATCATCTGACAATGAAATGTCACTGTCCCTTATGCATTTGCCTAAGATGACTTGAAGGCGAAAGCGATCTTGCTCTTTTTCTTCTCAGTCGATTATATTGACCTCACCAGAACGCGTCCCGCAGCCAACGTGGTTTTCCGCTGCCACCGGGATTAGAGGAATTGGAAACTTTCTACAACTTACGTGGTTTTGCAGCGCCTCCGTGAACGGTCCACCTTTGATCAAGAGACGACGGCATGTCATGACGTCATAAACTATGGCGACCTGTCACGTTGCGACGTCACCCTGAAGTCATGATGACGTCACAGGGTCAATGGTGTGGTTGACCTTGTGACCCATTGGAAGGTTGGGTGAAAGGGGGTGAGGCTGGGTTGGGCGTCATTGGCGTGACCCTGTGACGACGTCCCAGGGTGACGTCATTGCATAACGATGATTGTTTGCATCACTCGTGTTGACGACGCCGACGGTCCCTTTTCGCGTTTGATGATGCATCTAAAGCTTTCGCCTTATTTTCTGGGGTTTTACGTGCCGAAATCACAGTACGATTATGAGGCACGTCGTAGTGAAGGTATGGTCCCTAGAGTTAATGGCTCCGGAAATTTCGTTCATCTGGTGTCTTTAGCGTGCACTGACATCACACAGCACACGAGCCTCTGGCATTTCGCCTCCATCGAAACGCGACTGCCGCGAAGGGATCGAACCTGCGACTTTCCGGTCAGCAGCCGAGCAACGTAACCACTGTACCACCGAGGCTGACTCAGATCATATGGGGTTGCAAGTACATACGTTTCAAGACTATTATGGAAAAGACGAAGGCGATGTTCGATAGTTTGGCAAGAATCAGTGAATTCGTGATTTGATCTCAGTCTGATGGCGTAGCGCAAGGGCACATGCATCAGGGCTAAATAGTCGCGGGGTGCTGGTTTGGTGTCGTGGCGGTGATGCCGGTAGTAATGACCTTGCTGATGGCAGCTACCACCAGTAAACCACATGTGTCACGCAGTGATTTACTATGTCGAGATCCGTGGGTTCACCAGCGTGCGAGCGGGAAGCTCTGGAGTAAGGTGAGGTGAAATGAACTTTATTTGGTCCTGGAGAACCCCCATCAGACACCCCCCGATGAGGGTTCCACCGCAATTGCTGACAGCGCCCACGCCGGTACTGGAAGATGTGTGGCCCTCCGCCTGTTCGCAGGCCTCCTGGACCGCTGAGAGCTGGACTGAGAGTTCGCAGCTTTTAAGGGCCCTCTCCCAGTCCTGTTCTGCGCTGAATCTTCTTTCGAGCCACCCAATACTGATGGCTTGCTCATCTCAGCTGCATTTCGTGTCCGACAAAGCCGGCGTTCGGCAGAGCCCTGGCATCAAGTGCAAACGTCTTACAAAAAGAAATAAAGGATGGAAAAAGAATCTCGCACTGGCACTTATACGTTGAAGCTGTCCGAAATGCCAGTCAGGTATGCGGACATTAGCATGCAGAGCCAGGGCAACCACGGAGGTTGTTGAAGGTTACGCGTGTTGTCGTATCGTGGCACGCTTGGCTCCATTGGCGGTATACCAGGAACGCCTTGCAGCGTATTTATGTGTTTCGTCCTTTAGGGGCAGCCACGTGCAGCTCACCCATAACAGAGCGTCTCGTATTAAGAAAAAAGGTAAACAGAAATCTCACCATCTCCCTGTAAAGGGAACCCTGAGTAGTATGCGAAGCAGCCATGAGTCGACTTAGATTTCTGTAAATGTTTTATTATCTTCATCACTGTTCATGGACCTTCCATTCGAGGTTCCCCTGATGTTGTTACTCGTTATATATGACTTGAAGCTCAGGGGAACGGTTCCCCTGATGCTTTTACTCGTCATACATGACTTTAAGCTCAGGAGAACGTTTCCCGTTGAGTATAACGGCCTTGTGGTCCGTAAAGTATAAACTTAATGGCTCTTGCTACAAAGGTTGTAGCTTGAAGTTTGAGAATGGGATGTCAACGCGCCCGTTTCGCTTCGGCTTTGCGAGCCCGCCGCTCCGGATCGGCTGGGGCACTGGCTACGGCGACGCGACGCCGGGGGGGACAGGCCTCGTTCACAAGCTGCTTCGCATCTAAGGGCACCGTGCATGATTTATGGCGTAGTGGGTAGTGGGTACCTTGCATGATTTACGGAGTAGTGGGTACCTTCCATGATTTATACTAGAGCACGCGCTGCAGTTGAGCGAGCGCTCTACCGCACGTCCATATGTCAGGCAAACATTCCTTTCTGACACCATGCGCGAGCTCTCTCTCGTGCCAACACTTCGCTCTCACTTCGTCCTCTTCTTTCTTCCATACATCTAGTGGCAACTTTCTCTCAGGCAACCATTCCTTTCTGCACACTATGCGCGAGCTCTCCTCTCGTGGCAGCACTTTATTCTCTTCTTCCTTCCATACATCTAGTGGCACGCCGGGCACTGGTTACACCGGGAGGACAGGGCTCGTTCATAAGCTGCTTTGCATCTAAAAAAAAATCACAGTTTCGCCAGAACAGCAAAGCAATGAACGCGATATAGCAAGAAATTGGAATATCACACGAAGAAAGACGAGCACCTCGATACTTGCAGCGCGCCGCTGAAGCTCAAAGGACGCCCGAAAAGAACGCACAGGTATATACAGGACAAGCGTGAACTAACCACTCTCACAATTGTCACGTCTTTATGCTTGAGCAACGCGCTGCAAGTGTCGACAATGGAGAATCAGACGCTCCTACATATTTGTTTTAGGGGCGAAGCTCCTTAAGGCGGCACCCGTTCGTCCCTCGTAGTTGTCGTAGTCGTAGTGCGTAACCAGTCGTAACGCTAGTACCAGATCTTGACCTCCAGGGTGGTGCCGGTGGGAGATTTTGCCTGTGCGTTGTTGAACAATAAAAAATTCGCAGCGTGCGCGTTAACTAAAAGCCGAATTCTTCTGTCTCTCATTCCCCATTAGCAGCCATTGGCATGTTCCAGTAGGAAACGTTAGTAGAAGTGTAAGTGTTAGCTAAAAGCCGACTTCTTCTGTCTCTCATTCCCATTAGCAGCCATTGTTTACCTCCAAGGTAGTGCCTGGTGAGGTTTCTCCTGTGCGTGATTAAACAATAAAAATTTTGTTCAAAACGCCGTTGATTGATGAAATAAACCAACGAAAGACGCCAGATGTTTTCTAAAAGCAAAACGAAAGAACGCCAGATGTTTCTAAAGCAAAACGAAAAGACGCCAGCTGCTTAACGAAAGCAATGATTTTCTAAAATGAAAATTCACAGCGTACATGTAAAATTAAAGTGAGCTGCAAGTCGTCATAACTCATCGAACCTTTAGTATAAACGCGCCCGATCTCACGTCGGTGATGATGTACTGGGCAGAATTCACGGAAGATTCACGGTTTATCGATGAACCTCCGCAGCTTCGCCCACTCATCATCATTCACTCCGTGGATATGCTGTGATTTTTTTGTTTGAAACTGCGGCGCGTCGAGTGACCCCTCTGCGTCTCCTGCCACACAAGGGCGTCTGATGAAACGTGTGCCTAAAGTCCCTCGTGTGCTCGGTGTTCTTTTTTATTTTATTTTTTTCCTTCCACACCACGAGTGGGTACTTTGTCGTGCGGGTGTTAAGGATTTCAAATTGAAAGAAAATGTAGGAGCGTTGCGTGATGCACAACCCGCTCCAGCTCCTCCGTGATCTGCGTACCACCAGCGGTAAATGGTGTATATAAATAGCTCACCGTTATTTCGCCGGCGCGTGCATGGCGCGTGGTTGAGTTTCTTCAGCAAATAGGCATATTTGTTCCTTGGATAACAAATTGCCTCCAGCAGACAACATTGAACATGCAGTTATAGATTGCCGGGATGCGGTATTTTATTGGGACGTCCTCCAGCGCACTATAAAAGAGCAGCTTCCACTAGAACCTTTTGTCATAAGGTTCTTCCCAGTAGAAACTCCGTATGAATAATTATGATTCTGGGTCTCCACAGATTGTCGAAAATGAAAATGCTACTGCGTAACGCAGATGTTCACGTAAAATCATCTGGGGAATACTTTATTGACAGTGCAGTTCAAATTAAAGATATTTTTAGAGACCAGCCTGGACCTATCCTGGGTCACTATCCTTGACGTTCTGTTAGATATGAAAACCTTGTAGGCATGGTTGAGTCAGTGTATCACTGATGTATATTTGTGTGTACGTTATCTTTCTGTGCTATGTTGAACACGGTAACTTAGAAAAAAAGATGGCGTGTTGTTAAGTTGTCTAACGCAGCGCGCTGGGGAGCGAGGGGGTCGGTGGTTCGCATCCCCAGTCGGGTGCTCCGGAATTTTTACAGCGAAAGCTGTTATGAGATCATTTCACCGGCCGTTTTTGGCGCCGTAGTTGTCCGCCGCCGCCGCCGGTGTCCGTAACCACTATCGCACGAAATAAGAAAAAGGAAATAAGAAAAAATTTCCAGGATGGAACGAGGTTCGAACCTGGGCCCTCTGCGTGGGAGCCCAGTGTTCTACCTCGGGGCCATGCCGGTTTTTTTTTCTTTATTTCCGGTTGTACATCACACAAACGGGGACACCTGAATTATATTACAAGACACCACAAACATGTAGACACACATACCGTCAACCACTGGATAACCAACATTGTGATTTAAAATTCCTTAATAGTAAGCAGGGGCTCTACCCTAGCCCGGATAGAAGACCAGCACGACAGTATTTTCAAGAAAGTATGGCCCGGTTTCTTGAGGTAGAAAAAACAAAAGAATGTGTTCCTTCGGGGCCATGCCGGTGCTTGAAACTGCGTTGCAAAAATACCCTATACAGGCCTCATGTCGGGAGGGAACCACATTAACATATGTAATGTAGTGTGGTAGAAGAGTAAAATAACAACGAGGCGTCACACAAACGCGAATTCTGTAACTGGGCGTCACACAATGCAAATTGCGCAACGAGTGGGTTGTTGAGTGCTTCCAACCCATTACAAAGGTGTCTGCGATAATTCTTCATCGTCAGAAGCCACGGCATCAACAAAGTGCACATAATGCCTTACAGGTGTTAAGCGAGTACCACGGTTCTCCGCAGAATGACGAAAAATTGCATAGTGGCTGCTTCCCTACTTCTCCAAAATTATGATGATTTATAGCGTAGTGGGTTCCTGGCAAGTGCACTTCTATTGGTTGCCAAGGAAGCCCATAAGGCTCCCATGATCCATTTCCTCAGGCTCTCAATAAAGTTAATTCCTTCTGTCTCTCGCTCTCCGTTTCTCCGGTTAACGCATGTTATAAAGCGTGGTGGGACAGTTAAATAAAGACCGGGCATCACACAATATGATTTACGTAACTAGTGGGTCGTTTAAAGCTTCCAACCCATCACAAAGGGCTCAGCCATAATTCTTCATAGTCATCAACGACCGCAATAACAACGTGCACATAATGCCTCACAGATAGTACCTCGCTTCTCCGCAGAATAACAAATAATGTCGCGGTGGGTGCTTCCCAACTTGCCAAAAATTATGATTTGTGGCGTAGTGGGTACGTTGCTAATGTACTTGTATTAGTAGCCACAAGCGAGTTTATAACGGGCTCTAGAAATGCCGCTCTTCCAGCTTTCGCTGTGACTGTGCTCCGCTTTCCGCGCAGGCCTGGCGTTTTTTTCTTCTACTTTGTTTTTCTTTGTGCCTTTTATATATACCGGCTGTCTCGGCTATCTTTATCCAAGAGAGTAAAAAGAAAATACAATATTAGAGGCAGGCGAGTGAAATCAGTTGCAAATTGCTGACAGTCACCTTGTGCACTACAGACAATTTTTTGTTTTAGGCGCGTAGCTCCTTATGGTCTAGGGCAATCCCTCGTCCCTCCGGCGTACCCAGTAGCGTCTCCCTTCTCATACAATAGATGGCGCTGTCCTAGATGTCGCTGTCCCATAGAGATGTGTGCTATATGGCGATTGGGTGATTGGACACTAGATGGCGTTGGAGGTGCCGCTGCTCTCCGATTGGCTGCTGCGCGGGGCTGCGCCGGCGCGCCCGTTATCTCTCATTCTCCTGGATCGTCGCCGTACGTGTCGGATCGCGCTTGGTGGACCATGGACGATGAGGAGCGCCGGGTGCGGAAGGCCGCTGCGGCTCGTGCTCGTCGGCAGGATCCCGCGGTGCGAGCGCGGCGCCGGGCGGATCCCGTGACGTTGCGCGCCAAGGACGCCGCTGCGAAGCGTGCGCAACGAGAAGCAGATCGCGGAATGCGAGAGCGGGAAGCAGCGGCGTCCCTCTGGCAAAGTTCCCATGAGATTAACGTCATGTATGAGTGGGCAAAGTTTACGAGAATTGGCGGTTTATCAGATTACCTCCGGAGTTTTGCCCACTCATCATCATTCACTTCGTGGATATGGCGTGATATTTTGTAATTATTTCATTTGTTAATTAGGATCATTTAATTAAATTGCTATATATTGACTTTAGGCAAGAAATGTGACTTGCAAAGTTCGAGACCGTTTTGAGAAGCACCAATTGCATTATTTCCAATAAAGAAAGTCTGACGTAAATCATTTTTCCGAAGCTGCGAAAAAAAGCCCGCGAAATACAAAAAGAACCACGTGACTAGCGCATTCGCGCGGCAGCGAACGTGCTGCTCTCCGCCGTGGTTTGAGCGAACGAAATCAGCTGCGGCCGCGACTCGCCGGCTCCGTTGCAGCGGTAGGCCGATAAATTGGCGGTAGTTTCTTGGCCCGCGTCAGCCAGTTGGCGCACGTGGAGGTGCAAGTTGAAGCGAGCGTCGGCCAAGAAACCACCGTTAACTCATCGGCCTATACCGCGGCAACGGAGCCGGCGAATCGCGGCCGTAGCTGATTTCGTTCGCTTAAACCACGGCTAAGAGCAGCACGTTCGCTGCCGCACGATTGCGCTAGTCACGTGGTTCTTTTTGTATTTTGCGGGCTTTCTTCGAAGCTTGGAAAAAATGGTATACGTGAGAGAGAGAAAGAGCAGAGGAAGGCAGGGAGGTTAACCAGAAGTTTGTATTCGGTATGCTACCCTGCACTGGGGTTGGGGTTGAAAGCGAGAGAGAGAAAATAAGTAGTAAATAAGGGAAAAAAATCACAGCATACCCACGGAGTGAATGATGATGAGTGGGCGAAGCTGCGGAGGTTCATCGGTAAACCGTGAATCTTCCGTGAATTCTGCCGAGTACATCATCACCGACGTGAGATTGGGCGCGTTTATACTAAAGGTTCGATGAGAGTTATGACGACTTGCAGCTCACTTTAATTTTACATTTACGCTGTGAATTTTCATTGTTTAATCACGCACAGTAGAAATCGCACACACGTACTACCTTGGAGGTCAAAATCCAGTGCCTATATATACGGGTGGTCAGTGAACGGTTGTGCAGCGCGAGCGGTCGGTTTTTAGGGGCGAAGCTCCTTAAGGCTACACCCGTTCGTCCCGGTTTTTAGGGGCGAAGCTCCTTAAGGCTACACCCGTTCGTCCCTCGTAGTAGTAGTAGTAGTGCGTAACCAGTCGTAACGCTAGTACCAGATCTTGACCTCCAAGGTGGTGCCGGTGGGAAATTTTAAAGACGATAGTCTTTCTTGGGATACTTAAACGGAGAAATTTTGGTCTGTCTGTCTTTCTGTTCGTCGGCACGTCACTCGATTCAGCCACTCGGCCGAAGTTGAACCACTTGCCCAAGTGCGAGTCATCTTGATCGGCTGACTTGGTTCATACCTGTGTACATTGTTGATCAAAAAGCACACATTACGCATATCTGAGGCGCAACATCACTAGGTAAGTATTAGGTGGTGTGTTCCTTTAATAGAAAATGCATACGTAGGTAATTCTAAAGACCCTAGTTTCTTAAGCTGCGCTGAAAATGCGACTGCGCTGAAACTTGCCTTCTTCCGTGTCCTCTGCACGAGCTCATTGTTGTGTTTCGGTTTCGGTTCTGTATTGCACTGCGCAAATGCCATGGGGGCGCCGCCAAGGAGGTTTAAATAAACTTTGGCGCCGCTCTGGCATTCCTGTTATACCCAGGCGACGTGTAAATAAAATAGTGTGTGGAGAGTACTCATTGAGTGCGGGCATTTCTTCTTCTTCAGCGCTTCGCGCCAAACCGCGTGTTCGGGCTGGCTGGCGTCCCCGCCGGTCGCGTTGGTCACCGTCGGTATTCGCCTGCTGCTGCGCCGGGACTACCAGCCCGCAACACAGCACTCATGTTTCCCGACCTATTGCCAGATGGCGTCCATATCTCGCGCAGCGCCTCTTCTATCGTCTTTAGACGACATTTGCAGCGAAGCACGCAGATATTTCGTGTGCGTTGTTGAACGCACAGGAAAAATCTCCCACCGGAGCGCGTTAACTAAAAGCCGAATTCTTCTGTCTCTCATTCCTCATTAGCAGCCATTGGCATGTTCCAGTAGGAAACGTTAGTCGAGGTGTAAGTGTTAGCTAAAAGCCGACTTCTTCTGTCTCTCATTCCCATTAACAGCCACTGTTTACCTCCAAGGTAGTGCCTGGTGAGATTTCTCCTGTGCGTGATTAAACAATAAAAATTTTGTTCAAAACGCCGTTGACTGATGAAATAAACCAACGAAAGACGCCAGATGTTTTGTAAAAGCAAAACGAAAGAACGCCAGATGTTTCTAAAGCAAAACGAAAAGACGCCAGCTGCTTAACGAAAGACGCCAGATGTTTTCTAAAGCAATGGTTTTCTAAACAATGAAAATTCACAGCGTACATGTAAAATTAAAGTGAGCTGCAAGTCGTCATAACTCATCGAACCTTTAGTATAAACGCGCCCGATTTCACGTCGGTGATGATGTACTGGGCAGAATTCACGGAAGATTCACGGTTTACCTATGAACCTCCGCAGCTTCGCCCACTCATCATCATTCACTCCGTGGATATGCTGTGATTTTTTTCACTCAAGACGCTGCCGCGACGCTGCCTCGCGACGCTGCCTGCTGCGCCGCGAGGCAAGATAGGGGGGGGGGGCGTAGGAGAGGAGAAAGAGGGGGAAGCGTCGGAGGGGAGAGGGCGATAAATATCACGTACTGTCGTAGCGCATTGTCTTTAGGGAGCCTTCATGTGTGCACGCCCCCTCCGTTTTTAAGACTGGTTACACACTACTACGGGACGAACGGGTGCCTCGCCCCTAAAAAAACAATCACAACCACACACACACGAGAGCGTTCCGCTCAGAGGCGCTCTGACAGGCCATTGGATCGCAGGAAGGCTAGCAGTGCTTGTAAAGCCTTCTCCTGCGACGTTATGTCCGGACGATGGCGTAGTAGTCTTTCTTCTGAAAGATGCTGGTCGTCTAACTTGTTGAAAGCATGGCAAAGAGATTGTCTCTGTGTGCTGAACTTCGGACAGTCACACAGAACATGTCGAATTGTTTCTTCGTCGCCGCACTGCTCATAGGCGGTGGTGTCGGCCATCCCTATGCGGAATGCACACGCATGGGTAAACGCGACGCCCAGCCATAATCTACACAGAACGGTAGCGTAACCTCGGCGAAGTCTTGATGGCAGTCGAAGGCTTAACGTGGGATCAAAAGAGTGTAGTCGTGCATTCATGAAATGTGGCTCATTCCAATTTGACATGGTGCATTGGCGAGTGAGCATGCGGAGCTTCCGAGCAGCGTCTGTCCTAGAAAGAGGTATCGACAGGTCGCGGTCCTCTGTATGGGCTGAACGGGCAGCTTGATCGGCCTGTTCATTGCCGATAATCCCACAGTGACTTGGTAACCATTGAAATGTAATGCAGTGTCCTTGCTCGGTGCGGTGGTGGAACATCTCGGCAGTCTCAAATACCAACTGTTCGTGCGGACCGCGGCGTAAAGTCGACAGTAGAGACTGCAGTGCCGCCTTGGAGTCGCAGAAAATCGTCCACCTTTTTCTCATTTGGTCGTTAATGAAAAGCAGCGCGGCGCGAAGCGCTGTGAGCTCTGCAGCCGTGGATGTTGTTGGGTGAGCCGTCCTGAACTTGATAGTTGTGGCGATCGTTGGAATCACGACCGCCGCTGTTGAACTGCTCGGTAGGACGGAGCCGTCGGTGTAGACGTGAGTGGAGTCGTGATACTTCTCGTACAATAGAAGTAAAGCGAGCTGTTTAAGGGCTGGTGCTGACAGATCTTGTTTTTTCTGGACGCCTGGTATTGTCAGGTTGATGATTGGTTGTTTCAGGCACCGTGGAGGAACCGAAGGTCTCGCCGCCGGTGTGACGCCAGTTGGTAGAGATTCGCCGTTTGTGGTTACTGTTCGGCAAAAGAAGGTGCGTGGTCTGTCCGCTGGTAGAGAGGCTAGGTGGTGGTGTGTTGTCCGGGCAAGATGCCTTATGTGGGTCCTCAGTGCTTCAACCTCAATATGAGTCTTTATGAGGTGGTCCTTGGCGATGGCTTTGGTCGCCGCTGTTGAAGCACTTTGAGGCAGGCCTAAACAAATCTGGAGGGTCTGGGCCTGAACACTCTGTAGAATGCGTCGACTTCTCTTGTTTGCATTAGTTAATGCAGGCAAACTATATCGCAGGAAACCGAGAAACAGCACCCTGTACAGTTGTAACCTAGCACTGGGTGACATTCCAAGTCTTTCCAGCGAAAAACTTGAAGAGGTGAGAAATGCCTGCCAACCGCTTTTTCAGGTACGAGACGTGAGGACTCCATGATAGTACTCTGTCTATTATGACGACCAGGAACTTGTGTGATCGACAATACGGTATACTTTGGCCATTGATTCATACATTGTAGTCAGACATGGGTTTGCGCCTAAATGCCAGAAGAGCACGCTTTCCGGTAGAAATTTCCAGGCCTCGATCACGGAGGTATAGAGCAACTTGAGTGGCTGTTCTCTGGATTCTCGCTCGCAGCTGCAGGCGAGTTACCGCACATGTCCACACGCAGATATCACCTGCGTAGGTTGACAAACAGTGCTTGGCAGGTGCGCATGGAGAGCAATCAGCGTAAGATTGAGCAGCACAGGGCTCAGCACACCGCCCTGGGGAACACGACGGTAACTATAGTGTTGGGAGGTGTCCCCGTACTCCGTGATCACAAAAAAGGATCGCATGCAGAGGTAGCTGCGTATCCATTTAAACATTCGACCGCCCACTCCGACGTCTTCTAGCGCTGCAAGGACGGCACTTTCTTTATCGCAAATGATGCATTTGGGGTTTCTGAAGATGCTCTCGAACTTTGCAAGTCGCATTTCTTGCCTAAAGCCAATATTTAGGAATTTAGTTAAATAATCCTAATTAACAAATGAATTAATTACAAAACAAAAAAATGTCTGTAGTGCGCAAGGCGACTGTCAGCAATTTGCAACTGATTTCACTTGCCTGCCTGTAATATTGTATTTTTAAGATATGGCTAAAGATAGCCGGGGCACCTGGTAAATTCATACATGTACATCCGGGACATGACATCGACGGCGACGGCAAGAGTCCACCGAGACAGTAAGTAGGCGCATAGACAACAAAGAAAATAGATGCAATCTGCAATGCTCTATGAAACATGGTCTGAAGTTTGTTCCGTGCATTCAAAACGTAGTATACTCAATTCCTTTTACATGCGGCACATAGGACAGACCGGGCGTTCTTTAAATATAATACTGAGGGAACACTACAGTTCTTTGAAAGGCTTCGCGCACTCACATTTATCCATGCACTGTCGCGATTGTGGGTGCAGCCCCCTTTCTGATAAAACAAACGTGCTCTCCAAGCACCCCGAAAAACTGTCCAGGGAAATTATGGAGGCGTTTTTTTTACATAAGAATTGGTGACAGTGTGTCAGCCAGCCATCTATTGCCTTACTAGATTGTGGATAATTATCTTTGTTACCCCGCGTCGAGTTTTGGTTACGCCTTTTTACTTTGTAGACGTCTCCTTTAATTTGCTTAGATGCGCAGTGTGCTTTCCTGAGTCATTCGATTATAGACTGCCAAGGGTGGGTTAGTCACGTGTTATTTACTTTTCGATGTATATATGTTTTCGTGTTCTACAATAAAAAGTCAGTTGAAAGTCAGCGCTGTGATGTGTCCAGTTGCTTCCTCGTTTAGGTGTTTCCCGCTATTAGCTGCAATGTCTTCCGATGTAGCTCGTCTAGTGTGAGCCACTCGCGGGAACTCCCACCTGTGCTTGCAGCGAGCACCTGTCGAGCTTCATAGTGCACCTGTCACTTGTGCAACGAGCAGTGAAGCTCACGGCACAAGCAACAGATGCGCAACCCTGTGTTCCCACGGCAGAACACCGGTGTCCCCGCATGGTAAAAGTTCAGCCCTACATCCAAACCATCGATTCCACCTTGGTGTTTGATTCGTCCTGCAGTGGACCACAGTGTACCAGGAATCAAGAAAAAATCCGATTTGTCATCGCCTGTCCTGAAACAGCTATCTCTGCTTCTACTGCACGAGAAATACACCGACCACATACATATTGACACCAATGGCTCAACGACCATCCGTGATTCGACCGGAGCAGCAATTGTCCCAGTAAAAGGTGTAACCGTTAGCGTTAAAGGAGCACTGACACAAAAATATTGCACCTTGTTTTTTTGTTGCTATAGATAGCTTATGATCCACTTATTACGGCTGCAAACCTCGTTTGCGCGAGTGCGCGACGGTTATTTTTATTGCGATAGCAATTATATGGACAGTCTCGGCTGGTTTTTGCCGTCGCCGCCGTCATGCTGCGTATAAGTATGTATATATACATCAATATCCCAAAGAAAAATAAGAAAAATGCTTCCGAAGCGCGGAATCAAACCAGCGACCTCTGAATTCGCAGCGCAGTGCGCTAAGCACTACTCCATAAAGCGTACATCCCTCAGGTAGCTAACGGCGAGCGTATTATACACAACCTTTACCGTTTGCAGTCCTCCGAGACGGAGGCGCTTATAAGCGTTTCTTCATTACCAGCGAGATGGCGCTAGGAGCGCGACGGGCGCACTTAAAGGCGTCGGCCAGCTCTCTCACTTATTCTTATAATTGCGCAGGGAGAACCTTGCCTTTGCGCTGTCTGCTCGCGCGGGCGCTCGAACAAGCTACCGCAGTGTTCATGATTCTCAGTAGATGGGGCTACGTGAATAGCTCTCACCGCGCGTCGCGTACGTGTAGCTAAAAGCGTTTCAGATCTCGTGCACGTAACGTAGGTGTACTTTTCACGTTTGCGTATGAGAAGTCCCTACGCACGTGAAATTAAAACTGTCTAGTAGCTGCCGGGTAGTGATGGACGCACGGTAGTTGCAGCGCGTCCATCACGGGCCGCTTTTCTTGCTATCGCATTCATTGCTTCGCCCTTGCGGCGAAACTGTCACTTTTTTAGACACGTTTTTAGAGCGCCCAGTCGCAGTTTCGGTTTCAAAGAGCAAGAGCTAGGCAGCACTACTTCCGGAGGCCGGCTAAACACAGCTGGCTACGTGACCACGCAAAATTGTGACGTAGGCGGCGCGTGAGAGCAGGTGCGGCGGGCACTGACAGTTCGTCTGCTACGCCAGTTCGTCTGACGCGGGATGCTTCGAGCTGCTTGCTTTTTGATTCGCGTTTTTCACGCTAGAATTGCGGACGTCGTCCGTGTCGTTGCCAGACATGGTTCGAGTAGTCAATAGAGCGTTTTAGTGTGTCCGGCATTAAAAAAAGCGTCGCGTAAAACCAAATAAAGTATCCCCAAGCTGGCACCAGGTCAACTGGCGCCAGCTATGGAGGATTAGAAACAACTAACAAACGCGTAATATATGTCCTCCGAGCATTCGGAAGCGCCCATCTCGACTCGCTAAGCCTACAGCATCGATTATTTGACTATGGCTCTCAAAAACGGCGCCGAATCGGGACGAATACATTGCTGTCGAAGCTTAAGGACATGAATATAAAGCAAATGGAAGCATCAATTCGGAGCTTACACGCTACAAAGCGCACGGCGGCCACTTGATAGACTCGAATTGGACGACAACCGCTTTTGGCAGTGCAGCCATGTTTTTCGGAGGCGCGAATGCCTCGCCGGCGAAGCTTGCCGTGCACGTTGGACAGCTCTCGCGCGTACGGCGACGGCCGACGTTCTGCGGCACCACGCCGTTGCGGCAGGCTTGCTGCTAGCGTGAGCGGGCCATAACATCTGCCAAATGGCACGACGAGCGAACAGCGGAAGGGAGCACAACCAACGCACGTAAAACCGCAGGGATGGAGGAGGAAATGGCAGGTAGCACAAGCGCAAGGGCACAACCAGCAACCAGCCAACACAAACTCGTGACGTAGGTTTGTTTACATATCCACCGCGTTGATGTCGGCGTCGCGAGGCGCTCGCATCTCGCTCAGTCGCGCGGCATGCACTTTAAAATTGAGTTTAAATATGCTCTAGGCTATATTGGCCCTTGATATTTCGTAGACGTTGTGTATGGCTCCACATACTTACGTTTGACTCATTATCTCGCTTTCGAAATTTTGTGTCAGTGCTCCTTTAAGACCGACCACCCACCAACATCAATGGCTGCGGAACTCACAGCTCCTCGCGCTGCACTTTGTGTTGTCAATCGCGAACAACCGAAGCGATGGTCAATTTTTAGTGATTCCAAAGCAGCCCTACAATCTCTCTTGTGAGCGCTGCGGCGTGGACCATACGAACAACTGGTATTCGATATAAGACGCCTCATTCATACATCATTTGAGAAGGGGCACCAAGTGACATTTCAATGGTTGCCAAGTCACTGCGGCTTGCTTGGCAACGAACCTGCCGATAATGCTGCTCGGTCAGCTTTGCAAGGCGACAAGGAAGAGGCTATACCCCTTTCAAGGTCTGATGCTACTGCCATGCTTCAGAGGACCGCAAAGAATATTTCGCACTCAACACTGAATACCTCAAGAAGCCAAAACTATCGGCAACACTACCTAAACGAGTTGCGGCGATTTCAAATACCATCTGGACTCCGCCGAAGAGAGGCCACTCTGCTACGCCGCGTATGGCTAAGGGTGGCTTTCACGAAGTATATTCGTTTCGGATGGGGATGGCCGACAACGCCCTTTGCGACGCCTGCGGCACCGAGGAGACCTTGCAGCATATCTTCTGCGATTGTCCTCGCTACGCTGCGCAGAGACGATCCCCCTTATTCGCTCTCGCTCGTCTTCACAACAGAACGACGACACTAGAAAGAATTCTCCAATGTCATCCTGAAACGTCATCGTGAATTCAAGCACCCAAGGCATTGCTCAAATAGGGGATATTCATAATGCTTGGTGCTCCGGCAACACTGGGCGCATCCGCCATTTTTTGTTGGGCGGCGTCGCGGAATCGTCTACTAGCGGCTCCATAAGGAAAAGCCACGGAGAGGTTAAACAGCAGTCGTTGGCGGAGCTTTCGAACAAAACAAATGCGGCCGTCTTCTTGGACACCCAGAGCCGAATGGTCAGAGGATCTCACTGTGCTGCCACAAATCGACGAGAACACAATATCGGAGTTCTGCGCGCATAAAAACTCGTCCGGACGGCAGCTGCAAAAGGCGCACTGCTTCGCAAAGACGAACTGCCGTTCTCTAGTAGCGTGCGCTTCCGCTAGAGGTAGGCATCCAAGACAGGGGCGTAGCCGGGGGGGGGGGGGGGGTTCACCCCCCCCGAAAGTTTTCAGTTTTGCTTGCGTATATATACACGCACACGTACAAACGCACGCACGAACATATATAAAGTATGGTTGAACCCCCCCCCCCCCCCGAAAAAAATTTCTGGCTACGCCCCTGGTCCAAGATAAGTGTTCGTTGCAGAGGAGATGGGACTGTCAAGCTCCTAAGATAACCTTGCACTGCATCGTATCCATCGATGATCTCCATCGTATTTCCCACGGCGTATGTACACGCGTCATAAGCACACGTCAGATATCGACACCGCGTTGTCTCTGCGCGACCTGAGCAGCGCTGTGCTGCTTTCCTCGGCTCATTTTTAACACGAAAGTGTTTTATGCCGGGGCCCACCACGGCTCCACTGACGCACTTCCGTCACGGATGTGACGTTGTAAAGCATAAAGACTAACATATGGCAAAGAAGAAAACCAGAAGAAAATGTTCCGTCACCTGGAATCGAACTCGCGACCTCTTGCTCCCCATCGCGCAGCGCGAAACGACTCCGCCACAAACGGGACGTTCTTCGTCATACTAACGGCGTGCTATTTATATACACCATTTGCCAGTGGCGGTACTCAGAGATCGGGGTACATCAGCGTGTTTTCGTTATCACTAGCGAGATGGCGCAAAGGGCTCGAAGAGCGCGCTTTAACTGTCGTCGCCCCCCCGCGTTGAGATAAGCGTGTGTCCCTACAGGGCGTGGTCGCTCCTGCGCGCGCGCTTATCTTGTACGTCTTGCGCTCTCACCGCAAGTTTGCGTTCAAGTTAGAGAGAGCACGAAGGTCATTTCGCTCACCGCAGGGGCCGCTTTTGCGAAAGGAGCGCGCAGCTCACAAACAAATAAGTTACAACTGTGACAGTTCGCGCTCATCCTGTGTATACTTGTGCGTTCGTTTCGTGCGTCCTCCTTTGTATTTGACCAACGCGCTTTAACTGTCGAGCTGTGACAGTTGTTAATTCGCGCTCATCTTGAGTATGTTCGTTCCGTGCGTCCTTTCTGCTTGCGCAACGCGTTGGAAGTTTCGAGCTGCTTGCCCTTCTTCGCGTGACATTACAACTTGTTGCTATAGAATTCATTCCTTCGCCCTCGGGGCGAAACAATGCACAACAAACGCTCAGCTACGTCTGTGAAGACACGTTTTACTTTCGTGTTATACCGATTCCTATGACAGAGGGATCAACCATGTTTTTTTTTTTAGCCACAAGTATCTCTACACCCTCCGCAGTAGTGTGTGTTCTAGTTTTTTGGAAATAAACACAGCATGGAAATATGCAAAGGCAGTGCGCCGCAAACCAAACAAAAATACTCACCGCGTTTCAACTGTATAGACGTCAGACTCTGCCCAGGCGGCGCTGCGAAAAACACCGCCACCAGCGCCCTCATCGTAGCCCTGGCACTAACTGGGTAGTGCAAAGAGAGCCGTCCGCAAGCGAATGTGCATAGGCCGCAATATAACCCTCCTCTTTCGTTGGTGTCGAGGCGCGGTTTCCTGAAAATCAAGGACCTGGAAAGCTTCTTCCGCCAATCCACGCTTCAGAAACAAAGGAAGCTGATCAAAGCGAACTGCGAGTACAATGCAAAATTAGTTTTAGCTATTACCGCACGCTGCAACTCGCAAGTACAAGCGAGCATCACACGACACCGAGTTCGAGGCAAGCCCTCCGACATGCATTCTCTAGAGCCTAAATGCGTTAAAATCGGGTAAATGCGTATGCCACAACGATAAAGTACCTACATACACGATCAATCTACTTAGCTATGCATCTTACGATCAGTGGTACAAAACTCGGTTCATCAGGGACGAATGGCTCCGGCGATTTTCGCCTTTTCAGTTACATTCTCCCTTATTCATCTCTCGCTTTCTGTGCAATTGGAGTGTTTTATTACGCATCCTCAAATGGTCTCTTCATGGTCGTCTTGCGTTTGTATGTACTGCAAATGGGGATACGTGCGTATCCACTTTCACGGGGTTCAAGCAAAGGCAAAACCGTGGCCTCCGAGATAGCTACGGCAACCGCGGAGGACACGGGCGAAACAAACCTGAAGAGGGTCGCGACCAACATTCTGCGATTTACTTGTATGACGCACGTGGTGCTGTTAGCTAGTTAGAACCAGAACTCTGAGCCTTCAAAACGTACGTCCGCGATGCTGTGTTGTAACGACCAACTCGTCGCGGTGTACGTATCACTCGTCTCCAGTCTGCCTCTAGCTGCTCACTTCGTGTTACACGACAAGCACCGCGGTCAGAGCCTCTACTGAGCTTCATAGTCAAGGTTACCACGGTTTTGCATCAGGGCTACGCAAAACAACAGCAGAGCCACACATTCATGCCACCGGCTGTGGAGAACGCGGGTACCTCGCTTACCCAACACTCTCGCAACGGCCGGTATCCAGCGCTCTCGTCTTTCTTCTTCGTACAACTATGGAAATCGGTAAAACTGAACGTGGTTATTCAGTTTTTTACGTCCGTGGCAATTCACAACGCAACAGTGCGTCTTTTGCGGAGTTTCTTCGTAGCGTACGGAGGGGTATCGTCTGCTGCTGTTTTCGCCGTCGTTCAGGCGAGTGACCCAGCAAGCACTTCACGACGGTTCGGTGGCGCGTCCGACTAGCGGAGAGCAATTCACAGCTCTCGTTCTGAGTGCTAAATGCGCAAACACACGCAATATTAAGCTCAATCGTTGTTTCGCACTCGCTAGTTGCACCTCGTCCCATAGCAAACTGTGCGAGAGAGTCGGTCTATGCACTACTCAATACTTCTCCGACAGGTGGCGCCACACGTCTTGGAAACTCCAGAGTCTGACGTCTATACAAAGAGAGCGGCCCGAGTAATGCTCGTTTACGTGCGCACTGGTTGCTTATAATATTTTGTGGTCGTAATCTATGGCGCCGATTTAGTATTGTTGTTCTGGTTTTCTTGAACGCTATACGTGTGCGCTCATACACATATATTTGTAAAATATTATGCTCTTTGCTTTCGCATCCCACGGCAGCTTGGGCCCGCGATCACGGAAAGATGAGTGCGGTGATCTATCGGACAAACAGCTCCACCTACTGTAGGGCTCCGTAACTCTTGGCTCAGTGTTCGCAGCGCACGCTGTACTAAGAAAGCAAAATAAAAATAAAAGGGGAGGGATGAGGAGGTGTAAAGTGAAGGGCAGACGCGGCATGCGGACTATGTACTTCGGCGCAAGCTGCCTTGCGAAGCTTGCAAAGAGATGCCTGTCGGGATCTACGTTGCGCCGATCTAGTCTTGTGAGGCGGCACTGATTTTCCGCAAACGCGCGCAGCAGCGTCTGTGGCTCTGCTTACACACGTTTACGTACGTAAATCCTTGCTTTCGTCGATCTTCAACACCGACAAACTAATGTTGATCAATCATGCTCTCTCGCGCGTGTGCCACGTCGGCCGTCGGTTTTACAATGCATATATCGTGATATTGTTCTGCAAGTCTGCCTTATATTGCAGGCGCGCAACTAAATTACACAGAGAAATAAGAACTGACGTTGAAGAGCGCTTTGCAGGCGTCGATAATTTCCGACCCAAAGCACAGTGCCGACCTTGTTGACGAAACAAGTTCACGTCGGTACATTTGTTTCTTCGTTCAGGTAACGGATAAATGCGACTAAAAATGGTGTTACTTTGCTCCCGGCATTGCCAGGGCTCCCTCGTTGCCTGAACAGTGCACGAAGCATTGGGAAATCGTCGCAGAACGAAGATAAAAAACCAGTAGCTAGCAACTGAAAGGCTGCGATATGCGACTGGTTTCGATTTCGCGCCCAACAATACATGGCGGATTGAGCTTATGGGATTGTCGGCAGATGGCGCTGTACATTTTGAATATTCCCTATTCCTAAGGACAACAAACTTGCACGAGCGGCTGTAGACTCTTAAAATGCCGCATACCGCACAAGACCGCCGCTCTGCGCTGTGAAGTGATGTGTGTGCGTATGTGTTCCCCTCTCTTTCTCTCTTTCTTTACTCTTTCAACCTCCCCCATCCCTTCCCCCTGCGCAGGGTAGCATACCGCTTATGCCAAAGTGGTTAACATCCCTGTCTTTCCTCTCTCTCGTGTTCCTCCTCCACTTATGAAGACAGTGCGCTTTCCCAGCTTTTTAAACAGCGAATATTTTAAAGCTGGCAGTAAGGCGTCCGTTAAGAAAACAACCCTGCTGCGCCGTTGCTAAGTAGCCAAGCCGCCACCACGCCGAGGAGCAGCCGCCGCCGAGCCGTCGCCATAGCAACCGCCAAAGTTTCTTACGCGGTGGCTCAGGGGCAGCGATTTCAATACACACTCAGAGTGGCAGGCTTTGCGCGTATTCCGGGTCCTCCCATCACCGTTGCTTGGCTGCCGCTTCTTCGGCCATCAAAGCACTCTAGATCCAATCCCCACCGGCGTCGTGGTTCCCGAGCTGCGGGACGACGACCTGAGGATCAACCGGATTCGCTGTGCCAAACTTTGCGCAACTTAGTGCACACTCTTTAGGCAGTATACAGCTATTCCATAGTGGAGTACCTTGTACTCTAATTTCTTTACCTTTTCTGCTAAACACAAGCACTTCGGTTCCGTAGTCATTACTGGGAACACCGGCATACAGCTCTCCTATAGTAGAGTGCTTTGTACTCTGGATCAGTTTCCATCCCCTTTTAAACACACAAGTCAAGCGTGCTTATTCATATTTGCTTTTAAGGTGCGAAATAACTCAATCACAAGAGATGACAGAAGACAGAGCGCCACTAACAACCGCTTTATTTGGAGAAAAAGACGTATATATGTATACTCCTCAGGGCATGCGCAGAAAACATGTTCACATCATTGGCGATCAAGTAACGCATGCTCAAAAAACTTTTTCTCGGATTTATACAATACCACGGAAGTATCAATAACGCACATGTCACCTTTTTTACCGATACAGAGCGCTTCCATCAATTCTCTGACTGTGTTATCCTTGCTCCTGGCAATAACCCCCCCGTCAGAAAAGCGTGGTCCACACTGGATATCGGGGTTTTGGGTTATCGCTCCACTCGGCTGCGGGTTATCGGCAGGAGCAAAGATAAAACAGCCAGAGAATTGATGGAAGCGTTTTGTATCGGTAAAAAAGGTGATATGTGCACTAGTTACACTTCGTAGTATTGTATAAATCCTACAAAAAGTTTATGCAGCATGCGTTATCTGACCGTGCGCCATTGATTGGAACATATTTTCTGCGCACGCACTGAGAAGCATACATATATTACCGTTCATGTTGACACCGATGGTCACTTTACGCGTATCATGAGGCGTCCAAGGCTTTAGCCTTAGAGAAAAGAATTATGGCAGCTTCGCCCTAGTGGTGCCGAGCCTGAAGGAAGAGCGGTCCTGGGCGGCCTTCGTTGTTTCTCTTTATTTATTTTTTCTTTCTTTCTTCTCTTTCCTTCTCTTTCTGTCTGTTTCTTCTACCGCTTTTTTGTACCTGTTCCTTTCTATTTGTTTCGGTTTCTCAATCTTTCTACCTTTATTTCTCTTTCTTGCCTTTCTTCCACTCTCTCTCTATTTATCGCGTCCTCTTTCTTTCTCTCTCTTTCTTTGTTTCTCTTTATCTCTCCCTTTCTTTCTCCTGTCTTGCTCTGAGTTATTTTTATCTATTTTTCGTATCTGTTTCTCTATCTTTCTACGTCCTTCTCTGTCATTCTCTCTTGTTATGTCTTCATTCCCCTTATGTCTCTCTATTTCTCTCTCTCTTTTTCTCTCTTTCTTTCTCCCTCTTTCTCTTTCTCTCTTTCTATTCTTTATTTCTCTCTCTCTCTCTCTCTCTCTCTCTCACATGTTTCACGTGCTCCACTTCGCAGGGCAGAGTTTTTGTTTAACGCTCGCGCCTGCTGTGCTCGGTAGTGGGGCTTGCCCAATTACTGTGGTGCATACACACCTGTGGAGTTTTGCACGACGGAACACCAATTACCGATAGCTTAAACAGCTACGCTGTGGAAGAAGCCATGCTTTTGTGTACACCGACCACCGTCACTGCCGACTGCAGTCGCCAGCGGACAGCACCGCTTGTTCGAGAATATTTTGTCATGTTACGGCGTACTCGGATGGTCGTATTCGAGTGCTCTTAGAGGGCTCTAAAAAGTGGCCGCGCGTTCGGGTGGTAGTCGAGCGCTCGGACTATATTCGGATGGTCCTTTCAGAGCGTTTCCAACCTCAGAGCGCTTGTCAGAGCGCTTCCTACCGCTCTGACTTCAATGTGAGAGCCTCGGCGCGACCTGACTGAAAGGGCATGTCACGTGGTACTAAACGCCGTGGTTGCCGCGGTTGTTGACAGGCGCCAGCGCGCATTTATTTCGCGTTTACACCTTCGGGAGTTTCGAGGTGAAACGTTGTTCGAAACGTCGTGCGGGTTTGTTGGATTGTGTGCTGCTTTTACAGCACCTCGCAACCGAAGGCCCTGAAAGTTGCTGCTCGGACTATGAGGATCACCCAATTGATGCGAACAAGTTCGCGGAGTTTTCGCTGCATGCGTTCAGGTACTTCACGGCTGGACGGTGCCATTTGTCGATTTCGCGCACGACTGCTTGTTTACACGGTGTCTTCCCGCGCTGCCCGCGCCGTAGCGCTGGCGCTGCTACGAGATCGCTGATGCATTCGATTGGTACACTGCGCCTCCCGCTCTGATTGCGAGGTACGCTCGGATCTGCCGACTCTGGGCCAGGGGACCAGAGCTGCCAACCGGATACGCCATTAGATGGCATTCACTTTACTGGGGATTTTGGGACCTCGCGCACCTCCTTTGGGCAAGGCACGTGCGAAGGCGTTGAGCACTGCGCTTCTTAAAATGTACGAATCTATACGATCGCCTTATACCATTCATATGCAACATATGCACAACCCTATAGAACGGATTGGACTGTGAACGCTTCTTTAGGTGCGTGTGTTAATGCAGAGTGCGATCTGCATCGCTAATGGTGGAATGTAGATTGATTGGGCTAAAATTTTGCGATCCTTGACGATTGCTCCTTTCCGAGAGGGTGTACTGCTCAACTCGACCAGGCCCATCGAGGCCCGCTAACTTTCCTGCACAAAACTAATCCAGCAGGACTTCATTTATAGACATTGGTTTGTTCCGTGTTCTTAATTTATTAGTGCGAAGGCAATTATAATATGGACACTATAGGATCACTTGCACTGCCGCTTCCGCCGTGAGGTTCCGTGTAAAGGGGGAGACAACCCCGAGCCGCGCATCGTATGTTCTATATGCAAAACCAGGTGACGTGCTGGAAGCTTTCAGAGGTGGGAGGGGAGGTGGACGATTAGTATGTCGACAGATAAGAAGAAGTTATGGCTTTCACTTTAAAGTCGTCTTAGGCCAATGCATATGGGACCTTGTGATTTTATTGCGATAGCAATTATATGGACAGTCTCGGCTGAATTTTGCCGTCGCCGTCACCGCCGTCATGCACCATATGTGTATGAGTATGTATATATAAATAAAAGCCCCAAAGAAAAATAATTCAGAGAAATGCTTCCGAAGCGCGGAATCGAACCAGGGACCTCTTGCTCCGCAGCGAGAGGCGCTAACCACTACGCCACGAAACACAGATCCTCCACATAGCTAACGGCGAGCGTTACATACACACCCTTTACCGCTGGACGGACTCAGAGACGCTAGGCGCTGATAAGCGTTTCTTCATTACCGGCGAGATGGCGCTAGTAGCGCGACGGGCGGATTTAAAAGTCGTCGGCGAGCTCGCTCGCTTCTTCTTATATTTTCGCAGGGAGAAGCTTGCCCTTCCGCTGTCTGCTGGCGCAGTTTTTTCGTGCTGAGGCGAAGAGGGATGTTTAACGCTTTCACCGTGATGTCCACGCTCATGTTACGGAGCGTACGAAAGTCACCCGAGCTCAAGGGACGCCGCTAAACGAACAAACAGAAGATGAGCGCGAACTATCAAGTGTCACAGCTCGACACTTGAAGCACTCTAGTTTCCTTCGCTGCTTTGGCCGCCTTTGCAACAGGAGCGCTGTTCAAACTGAGAGTATCCATTGGCGAGCTTCACTTCGTATAGTATTAGTTTCTTGCTATCGCATTCATTGCTTCGCCCTTGCGGCGAAGTTGTGACTTTTTTATTCTTAAGGCTGCTATTGAACGTGAAAATCTGACCTGATGATGACGACGCGAAGGAACGGGTTGACATATGGGCAGTCTCGATCTGTAACTGCCACCGCAGTACAACGTCAAAAAAGAAATGCATATACCTCTTCTCATTTAGGTGCCTATAGATGTACCACGCGAAACCACGCTGACGTCATTCGTGGGCTGTTGCCCTTCTGGTCGCGCCTCTAATGAGTCCTCCGCTTCGAGTCTGATTCAGGCGCGCTAAAAAGCCGAGCGACAGATCAAAGAATGCGCGCGCGCGCGCCCACTCAAGCGCAAACCTTACACACCACTCATTCATGCATTCACAAAAACGAAACACCCAAACGCGTGGGTGCTACTTTCCCTCCTTTTCACATTCCCACGCGCACGCGCCAAGAGACTCAAAATAATAATGACTGCGGTCAGAAAGCCACAACTGACGTGTTACCGCTGTGTCGTGACAAATAAGTGCACACGTTGCGTTGCTTCGGTGGTCGAATTGTAGAGCACGCCTGCGTCAGCTAGCTGTCAGGGGTTTCTTAAAGCACATTCAGCGCAAAAGAGGGTCGAGCAGGTCGAAGTAGAGAAAACGTGAGAGCACTTCGTTTCCCTTGTCCGTCAGTGACGTCAGACTGACCCAAAGAGAAAAATAAAACGGAAGCGAAATGTGTACAAATCGCTCTCCAACCTCTTTCCTTGGCTACTTCCAAAGCCACACTTTTGCTCGGGCGCTCGGTCAGAGCGAGCAATTACGCGAAGTTTGTACCTGCCACGTGAGGAGTGCGCTTACGTTCCTGACGACGACGCAACAAAGCCGGAGCCGCTTAAGATTTAGCTTAATGAACGTAGTCGGACACTTGGGCACCTAGCCTCTCTATCTCTCACCGTCCAACGGGATTTGCAGGTAGTTTTAAAAGAGCGCCCTTGTATTCTGCCTGTCGCACAGCAATTAAGGCTTCGCCTATCTCCGAGTCGCGCGAAATGTCAACCGCACAAAACCTTGGCCTTGCAAGCTCCTTTCGTGACGTCTCACAGGAATGGGGTGCGTGCGCGGATATTCGAAACTGTGGGGATGATTTGCAATAAACGATTGAGAACCTTAGATATGATGTGCAATAACCTGGCAAGATAATAAAGAAAAAAAAAGGAAACATTGCAGGTGTCCTGTGCATTCCCCGAAGATGACTCGAAGGTGAAAGCCATCTTCTTTTTCTTCTTAGTCGATGCATCGGTCCTCCCCCGCACCCATCTGAAAGCTTTCTGCCCCCAACGTGGTTTTCCACTGCCTCCAAGGTCGGAGGCATTGCAAGCTTTCTGCACCTCGCCTGGTTTTGCGCAGCCTCCGTGATCGGCCTGCGTTTGATCAAGCGACGATGTCACGTATCACGTCATCATGTGACGCCGCGTTATGTGTCGTCATAGTGACGTCATGACGACATCACACATTTTGACTAGATATGGCGTCATCACGTGATGGTTATTTTTTTACGTCAGTCGTGTTGACGCCGATGAGCAATTTTCGTGTTTACGAGGCATCTAAGACACTCGCCTTAATATTTAACGCTTGACTGTAATCCTCTTTGTGATGTGTGAAACGGTACGTTTGTCTCGGTCAGTCGCATAGAGTTTCATACTATTAATACCTAGAGGGGAATCTGGCGCTAGTGCCTATGCAGGCTTCTTGAGCGGCACTTCCACCACCGCGGGAATGACGGGAAGTACAGGGTTCGGATCTGCTTTGGATTGATTATGCACGAAGAAAGAAGTATTTGAGGAGGAGAAACTAATCGGCCGCCGCAGCGCGCGAGGGCGGCGCAATAGCGTCACGGAGAAAATGCAGTTCTCGCCGCAGCACGACAGATGACGCTTCCGGCGTGTTGCCATTTAGTTGCCGTCGTTTACATGCTCTTCTATGGACGCGACGTGTAAAAATCGTGATACCACCTCGTACATTGTAAAATTTCTCCGATTTCTGTCCTTGACATCAATTGATATATGTGACGGATAGTTTAGCTGCAGTTACTAATAGATGCTGCCCGAATTATAGGCCGTACAGCGCTTGAAACGAGCTGCCAGTTATGGCCCCTGAGCAGGCGACGTCTGCCGCATGCATGGGCCCCTCGCTCGCATGTAGTGCGCGCGCTTGCAGCCTTGGGAGCGAAATTTCCCAATTCGTGTGAGCAAGCTGTCACAAGTTCCTTCGCGATTTGCAGGTTTTCTTTCTCTTTAGCGCGCTGGCTTTCGTGTTGTGCCGGTGGCGCTGACTGCTTGATCTTTGCGCGCGTTTTCCACGCAGCAACAAAGGCACGTAGAAAGAATTATTGGTCCGTGTACAAAGGAGAGCACCTCGCAGATGTCCACCAGCGCTCCTTCTGGATGGGGCGGAAATGTGTCGCGCCGAACTGCAACAGTGGGCACGCATCCTGCAAGGAGTCGGTACGCAACCTTAAAAGTTCCTAGTGACCCGGTGAGGTTGGAAACGTGGGTTCGGGCCATACCAAGGAAAGATCGAGAGCTCACGCCTCGTGACTACGTTTGCGAGGAGCACTTCTCGGAGAGCAAGTCCCATCATTCGTAATAAAACTCACAGGGTGCCTTATGCATTAGACTAAGACGACTCGATAGGCGGAAGCCATCTTCTTTTTCTTCAGTCGATGTGTTTATCCTGCCCCACCCCCGTGCAAAAGCTTTCTGCACCTAACGTGGTTTTGCACTGCCTCCGTGATCGGACCACCGATCACGCAGGCAACGCAAAGCGACGAAGTCGTGTGATGACGTCACAAGACATCCTGTCGTGTAACTTCATCATGACGCCACACAATTTAGAGATCTCTGACCTCACGATAACGTCATGTGGTGACGTCATCACGGGATGGCATTTTGCATCACTCATGTTGACGCCGCCGACGCGGGACGCCGACGGTCAGTTTTTGCGTTTCATGAGGTATCTAAGGCTTTCGCCTTAAAAATTATACCTAACCTATTGAGTTCACGTCACCAAAAAAGTCACAGTTTCGCCGCAAGGGCGAAGCAATGAATGCGATAGCAAGGAACTAATGCTATACGAAGTGAGGCTCGCCAATGGATACTCTCAGTTTGAACAGCGCTTCTGTTGCAAAGGCGGCCGAAGCAGCGAAAGAAACTAGCGTGCTTCAAGTGTTGAGCTGTGACACTTGATAGTTCGCGCTCATCTTCTGTTTGTTCGTTTAGCGGCGTCCCTGAGCTCGAGTGACATTCGTACGCGCCGTAACATGAGCGCGGACATCAAGGTGAGAGCGTGAAACATTCCTCTACCCCTCGCCACGAGAAAACCGCGCGAGCAGACAGCGGAAGGGCAAGCTTCTCCCATGCGCAAATATAAGAAGAAGCGAGCGAGCTCGCCGACGACTTTTAAATGCGCCCGTCGGGCTCCTAGCGCCACCTCGCTGGTAATGAAGAAACGCCTATTATCGCCTGCTGTCTCTGAGTCCGTCCAGCGCTAAATGGTGTGTATATAACGCTCGCCGTTAGCTACCTGGAGGATCTGCGTTTCGTGGCGTAGTGGATAGCGCCGCTCGCTGCGGAGCAAGATGTCCCTGGTTCGATTGCGCGCTTCGGAAGCATTTTCTGAATTATTTTTCTTTGGGGCCTTTTATATATATACATACTTATACATATACGGTGCATGACGGCGGCGACGGCGACGGCGACGGCAAAATCCAGCCGAGACTGTCCATATAATTGCTATCGCAATAAAATTATAGATTTCGCGATGTACAAGATATCTCCCTCAGGTAATATTACTGTATGCGACGTCATTTTTTCTGCTAACTTACCAAAAAATATGGCGCCGCGAGTACGCACAAAAAACACAACCACTTGGGCGTAAAGCGCGAACTGCGAACCGGCGCCGAATGGCCTTCAACCGGCGAGCTTCGTCGTAGTAGAGTGCACTAGAATCCGTACTCTCATGGCAGTTTCGCCTCCTCAACAATTCCTGCTCTGTGGGATTACGTTTTTGAGATTCGTGGCGCTTGTTTGCCGAGTGTAAAACAAAGAAATATGAAATTATTTCCTTTTAAAGCTTGCTTGATCCTTCCGTATGTAAAACTTATTGCAGAAAGTTTGCGTGACCGTGAGATTCAAATGAAAGCAGGACATATTCAACCACCAGGGTAATGTGCATTGCTCTGCGATTGTATTCCAGATTTGGCATAACCAAATAATGGATCAATTTTTTTACAACAGCTAAAAGAAACGTGCGTGTTTTTCTCTCGAAAGTGACGCCCCATCTATTTGTGGAAATAAATACGCTGTATCTAGCGAGAAACACTAAACGTATTTTCTGCTGCGACGCCAGGCGCGTCTGCCATTGCGAATAAGAATCGTGAGAGCAGCGGTACGTATGCAACGCATCTCGCGCTCCGCGGATCCTTGTATGCGTGGGCTTGCACTCACGCTTGGCGGTGCCTTCGTCAGAATTCTGACGAAGGCTGGCCCACCAGCCGAAACGTTAATAAAACTACATTTCGTACGTGAGTGAGTCATATATATATATATATATATATATATATATATATATATATATATATATATATATATATATATATATATATATATATATATATATATATATATATATATATATTGTTGAGGCGTTCATTGGACGGTAGTCGGCGACGATATGCAATGGCGACAGTCAAGGCAAAAACACAGACTCTGAGCGCGAGCGCGAAGAGCCAAAGGGGACGACCCACTAGAAGGCTATAGAGAGCGCAACCCATTACTCATTAAAGGCTTCGCTACAATTTCCCCGGGTACGAAAAGGGAGCCTTCCGGCGACCTAACAGCTCGTGACTATGAGTGGGTCATAGTAGTCCTGGAGGCGCTCCACGTTGACGATGTCGCGCCCTCGACGGCGCATGTCCGAAGATGGTTCGATGGGTTCGATCACGTAGTTGACCGGGGATGTGCGCTCGACGACCCGGTAGGGGCCTTCGTATTTCGGCAGTAGTTTTGTAGAGAGGCCAGTTGCAGTGGTAGGGACCGAGAGCCATACGAGCGCTCCAGGGAGGAACGTGGACTCAGAAGTGGTGGTTCCACCGCGAATGCTCTTCTGCCGCTCTTGTTCCTGCGTTGTAAGCGTCTTGGCAAGCTCGCGACACTCTTCCGCTAGCCTGGCTGTGTCAGATATCGGCGCACACTCAGTTGAATCCGGCTTGTATGGGAGTATCGTGTCGATCGTGTGCGACGGGTGCCTTCCGTACAATAGGAAGAAGGGTGAAAAACCAGTAGTGCTCTGAGGGGCGGTATTATAGGCGTAGGTGACAAATGGCAGAATGGCATCCCAATTTGTGTGATCGGCGGCGACGTACATTGAGAGCATGTCGCCGAGCGTGCGGTTAAAGCGTTCGGTGAGCCCATTCGTCTGCGGGTGGTAAGCAGTAGTTTTGCGGTGAACAGCACGGCACTCTTTTAGAATGGCTTCGACGACTTCCGAGAATAAGACACGGCCTCGATCGCTGAGAAGCTCCTGGGGTGGACCGTGACGCAGCATGAATCGGTGTAGCAGGAAGGAGGCAACATCGCGCGCTGTAGCCGCTGGGAGAGCGGCGGTTTCGGCGTATCGCGTTAGATATAAACAGCGACGATGGCCCAGCGGTTACCAGCCGATGTCAGAGGAAGTGGTCCGTACAAGTCGATGCCCACGCGCCCGAACGGACGGTTCGGGCAAGGTGATGGTTGTAGACCGGCGGGTGACACGTGCGTTGAAGGTTTTCGGCGTTGGCAATCGAGGCAGGAGCGAACGAACTTCTGCACGTAGCGGTACATCCCTCGCCAGAAGTATCGTTGTCGAATGCGGTGGTAAGTTTTGGATACCCCAGAGTGCGCGCATTGTGGATTAGAGTGGAAAGACTCGCATATTTCAGAACGCAGACTGCGGGGTATCACAAGTAGCCACTGGCGGCCGTCGGCGTTGTAATTGCGTCGGTGCAGTAGGTCGTCACGAATGGTGAAATGGTGGGCTTGACGACACAACGCGCGAGTGGTTGGTGTTGCCGACGGATCAGTGAGCAAGTCTATCAGCGAGGCGATCCATTTATCCTTGCGTTGTTCGTTAGCGATGGTGTGAACGTCGATGGAAGAAACAACATTGTTAGGTACCGAGCAGGGGGCATCGTCGTCAAGCAAGGGGGAGCGCGAGAGGGCGTCGGCGTCAGCATGCTGGCGTCCGTTGCGGTACAGCACGCGAATATCGTAGCCTTGTAGGCGAAGTGCCTAGCGGGCGAGGCGGCCTGAGGGATCCTTCAATGACGACAACCAGCATAGTGCATGATGGTCGGTGATGACATCAAATGGGCGGCCATATAAATAGGGTCGGAACTTTGTAAGGGTCCATATGATCGCCAGGCATTCCTTTTCGGTGACGGTGTAATTCGTCTCGGCTTTAGTAAGCGTACGACTTGCATATGCACAACATATTCAGGGAACCCTGGTTTGCGCTGCGCAAGGACAGCGCCAAGGCCAACACCGCTGGCGTCTGTGTGTACCTCTGTAGGGGCCGTAGGGTCGTAGTAGCGTAGTATGGGAGGCGACGTCAACAAACGACGGAGCTTTGCGAAAGCGTCGTCGCACTCCGACGACCACGAATGGAGGGGCCCGTTACTTCCGAGGAGCTTCGTCAGCGGTGATATGATAGTCGCGAAGTTTCGAATGAAGCGCCGAAAGTAGGAACACAGTCCTACGAAACTGCGCAGTTCTTTGACGGATGTAGGTTTCGGGAACTCGGTCACGGCCCGAAGTTTGGCTGGATCGGGGAGAATTCCGTCCTTGGACACGACGTAGCCGAGTATTGTCAGCTGCCATGCTGCAAATCGGCACTTCTTTAGATTCAGTTGCAGACCAGCGTCGCTCAAACGCGTCAACACATGCCGGAGGCGTTGAAGGTGCGTGGAGAAGTCTGGAGCGAAAACGACGACGTCGTCGAGGTAGCACAGGCACGTGTGCCATTTCAGGTTGCGCAGAACAGTATCCATCATGCGCTCGAAGGTGGCGGGTGCATTACACCGCCCAAACGGCATGACGTTGAATTCGTACAAGCCGTCGGGCGTGACAAAGGCGGCCTTCGGTGGAGCGTCATCAGCCATAGGTACCTGCCAGTACCCTGAGCGCAAATCGATAGATGAAAAGAATTCGGCTCCTTGTAGGCTATCAATCGCGTCGTCTATTCGCGGTAGTGGATACACGTCCTTACGAGTGATCTTATTGAGTCGTCGGTAGTCCACACAGAACCGCACAGAACCGTCCTTCTTCGCAACAAGTACGACAGGAGACGCCCAGGGGCTGTTAGATGGTCGAATAACATCGCGTCGAAGCATGTCGTCGACTTGCTCGTTGATTACGCGGCGTTCTGTGGGAGATACGCAATATGGACGTTGTCGCAGTGGTGGTTGGGCGCCAGTGTCGATGCGATGCGTAACGGTGGACGTGCGGCCGAGAGAAGTTTGAGCAATATCGAAAGAAGCGCGAAATTCTTCCAAGAGGTCCAGAAGCTGGGAACGCTGGACCGGCGTAAGGGTGGCAGCAATGGAAGAAGCAAATACATCAGCGGGCGATGAACCAGACGTGGTAACAGAACTGAGCGTGCCGGAACTGGGGCAGTGCGTGCCCTCTGGTTCGTCCATAACTTGTGCGTCTTCGAGGGGTTCCACGCTGCCGAGACATTATCCTCGCACCAACGTAACACTGTACGGAGATGGGTTGATAACAAAAATTGACGTGCTGCCCTGAGTGACTTGAACGGTCGCGAAGGGCACCAGCAAGCCTTTCCTCGTGCAAACACGGTCGGATGGCGAGAGGAGCGCGACGGTGTCGGAGAGACTGGCGCAGTAGACGGACACCGCCGTTGACGAGTATGCAGGCAGTTGGGTGTCGTCTTTGACGAGTACCTTGCTCACAGACGATGGACTGTCAGCCGGCGTCAGATCAGAGAACGGTGAGAGCTCTATTTCGGCGGGTGCGCAATGAATCACGGCGTCGTGGTGGGAGAGAAAATCCCATCCTAGGACGAGGTCGTGAGAGCATGCTGGAATTATGATCAATTCGACGGCGTACAGAGCATCCTTAATCATGATGCGGGCTGTGCACACCGCTGTAGGGTGAATACTTTGGGCGCTGGCTGTACGGAGGGAGAGCCCGGGAAGTGGCGTCGTCACTTTTCGCAGTAGTCGGCTAAGTTTGGCGTCAATAACGGATACGGCGGCTCCAGTGTCAATAAGGGCAGATGCGCGCGCACCGTCCACAAACACGTCTAACACGTTCGATGGGCTTCGCTGAGGGCTTTCGCAGTTCGATAGCGTCGCAGCCCTTGCCTCGTGGACTGCGACGACTAGTTTTCCTGGTCACGTGGGACCGGCCGTGGCCGCATCGGTGACAGTGATCGGCGTCGTGGTGACGGCGAACGGTGTGTAGATGGAGCTGGATGAGACGACGGCGACATAGGCGGCGGTGAATCGTAATACGGGCGGCTTGACTGGCTGGGGATGGCTGAGGCTACACGAGGCGGCTGCACGCGATTGCAATAGCGGGCGACATGACCGGCGCAACCACACGCGAAGCAGATCGGGCGGTTGTCAGAAGTGCGCCATCGGTTCGCCGGGGTAGGTCCCATCCATGGAGCAGGACGCGGTGGACGTGGCGTCTGCTGATACGACTGCATGATGGGCTGCATCGGTGGCCTAGGTATGGCGTCGGCAAACGCAGCCGGCCCACTCGCTTCGAAGGCTTGAGGTCTGGCGACGGCTTCGGCGTAAGTAAGTGGGGCAGCCACAGGAATCGCTTGGGGTGACCTGGCTAGAACCTGCGCGTAACTGAGCGGCGCAGGTGCCGGAGGGGGCTGGTGGTATTCCGGCATGACCTCCGCGATTTCCTGCTGAATAGCGCGGCGTAAGGGAGCCAGCAGCGTGGTCGACGGCTGTTCAACATGCTGCGGGTGAGGGAAGGCCAGTAGGGAGAACTGGCAGGCAATTTCCTCGCGCACGGATGACTTGATCTCGGCGAGCAAGGCGGACTGATCAGAAATGGCCGACAAGCCTTCGAGATCGGCGTCGCGTGATGGAGGTCGACGGGTCAGCAGTCGCTGCCGGCGCAGCTCCTCGTAGCTTTGGCAGAGCGTGATCACCTCGGCCACAGTACGAGGGTTCTTGGCGAGCAGCATAGTGAAGGCATCGTCGTCGATGCCTTACAGAACGTGGCGGATCTTGTCAGACTCAGGCATGGCCGCGTCACCCTTCTTGCACAAGTCCAGGATGTCTTCTATGTAGCTCGTAAAAGACTCACCGGTCTGCTGAGCTCGTTCACGTAAACGTTGTTCGCCTTGCAGTTTACGAACGGCAGGGCGGCCAAACACACCGATGATGGCGGTCTTGAAAGCAGACCACGTGGGGAACTCGGTGGTGTGGTGGTTGTACCACAGGCCCGCCACACCCGCGAGGTAGAAAACCAGGTTGCTGAGTTTGCCTGCCTCGTCCCATTTGTTTGGTACGCTCACAGGCTCGTACATCGCAAGCCAGTCCTCAACATCGGTCCCATCCGCGCCGGTGAAGATAGGAGGGTCGCGGATGCGGGGGACACCGGGGCATGCGGTCGTTGTGGAAGGAGACGTTTGCTGAGCAGCGTCTTGAGGCATGGTTGTTGGTAAGGTGCGGGAGCTCAGCTCCAGAGGCATGGAATAGGAGCACAGCACTCTCCACCAATTTGTTGAGGCGTTTATTGGACGGTAGTCGGCGACGATATGCAATGGCGACAGTCAAGGCAAAAACACAGACTCTGAGCGCGAGCGCGAAGAGCCAAAGGGGACGACCCACTAGAAGGCTATAGAGAGCGCAACCCATTACTCATTAAAGGCTTCGCTACAATATATATATATATTGTGAGCGCTGACTATATAGTTCATCTTCATCTGTACAGAAACCATTGTAATCATCATCTTCGTTTGTCACGCGGGCTGCGCCGCTTTGGACATTGAAATATAGCCTTTCGAATACTGAACTGGGCGTCGTCTCATAAGTGGTGGAGGTGCTGTTGTTCCCACGTCCTCTTGCTCTACCGGTCACCCCTGGAGCTCCGGTCTGGTCGACGGTTGTGCTCGCAAACGACGAAAGGCAGTATTGTGTCCCAGTTCTTGTGATCGGGCTGAACATACATAGAGATCATGTCGGACAAAGTTCGATGAGCGTAAGCGTAAGCTGAGGTGAGGTGAGCGTAAGCTACGCTATGTGTATTGCGTTCTCGAAGATTCCGCAAAAACATGGTTTGAGAACCACGAGGCAACGCTAACGTCGTGGGATGAGTTTCGTCGGCAGTTCCTCAGCGCCTTTGCCAGAGCAGACAGGAAGGAGAGAGCTGAGTGTGCGATGGAGGCCAGAGTTCAAGGCCCAAACGAAAGGGTGACAACATACATAGAGGACATGGATCGGCTTTTCAGGCGTGCGGACCCCTCTATGACTGAAGCAAAGAAAGTTCGTCACCTAATGCGGGGTGTCAAAGAAGAAATTTTTGCCGGCCTCATTCGAAACCCGCCTGCGACACTTGCGGAGTTCCACGATGAAGCCACTGCCATGGAGAAGGCCCTTCAACAGCGCGCCAGACAGTATAACCGCGATGTCGTACAATCAAGCGAGGTCACTTCGGTCACTCTCGGCAGTGACATCAACGCCTTGCGAGAGCTCATCAGGACTGTCATCAAGGAGGATCTACAAAAGATGCAGATGACTGCTCCAACCGTAGGGCAGCTCTCCGTTGCGGAGATGGTTCGCGCCGAGGTACGTCACGCTGTCCACGCTCCCCAACACTACGAGGTGCCACAACAACGGCAGTGCGTCGAGATGAGCTACGCGGAAGCAGTGCGACGTCCTCCACAGTGCAGTACTCCCGGCGTGGTGCACCCCGTCCAGCAAATGGAAGTCGGCTTCAGTGCTCGCAACCCGCCGTTCATCGCCGAAGCAAGATCAAGGAAGAGCGATGTCTGGCGCACACCGGACCACCGTCCCCTTTGTTTTCATTGTGGCGAAGCCGGGCACATCTACAGAACGTGCCCTTACCGCCGTGTGGGTCTCCGTGGATTCTCGCCGAATGCCCCTCGTCCGCGACCTGGTGAGCGACCACTGGAAATCGAGAACTTCATCTCCAATCGTCGCAATGTCGAGAATCGATGGCATGAACCCCGTTCATCGTCTCCTGCTCGTTATAGGTCCCCAAGCCCAGCCTTTTCACGCGGCGCTTCGAGACGCCGCTCGCCCAGTCCTGCAGGTCGGGAAAACTGAGTTCAGCGACCTCCGGAGGTGAGGCCGCTGACGCTGACTGCACAGAAGATCCTCCATTACGACGACATCGCCGACAGAAAAGAGACACACAGATGCAGCCAGATTCGGTACCAAAAGTAGTAACCTCCAACATTACTGTAACCGTGGACGACGAAGAAGTAACGGCGCTAATCGATACTGGGGCAGATACTTCAGTTATGAGCATGGAGCTTGCCTGCAAGCTGAAGAAGGTTTCTACCCAGTGGACTGGGTCACAGATTCGGACGGCAGGAGGCCATCTTTTAACTCCGGCTGGAAGATGCACAGCACGAGTAAGCATTCGTGGGTATGCGTATCTAGGAGATTTTATTATACTGCCGAATTGCTCGAGGGACCTAATTCTCGGGATGGACTTCCTGCAGGCTAACGGAGCCGTGATTAACTTGCAAGAGTCGCAGGTAACGTTTTCCACGGCGTGCGCCTTAGCGGGTAGCACTGACGGCAGTTATGTCAATGCCTTGAGGGTTGTCGGCGACAACGTCACGTTACCGCCGAAGAGCAGCGTATTGACCCTGGTAACCTGCGACGTATTCGACGATTTTGACAACTATGAAGGCATTGCCGAGGCAAATATTCCCCTGTTGCTCAAACGGAACATCTGCATAGCCCGAGGCCTTGTTCGACTACAGAATAAATGCTCTCAAGTTCTGCTGACCAACTTCAGTAATGAATTTCAGCACGTCCCTCAAGGCACCGCTGTCGCCTTTCTCAGCGATATCGCCGACTTCTCTGACGTTGGAACGTTAGAGTTGACTTCATCGGATGCAACAATTCGTGCTAACCTAGGCAACCGCATTCACGTTAATGCTGGCTTGTCAGATGCGCAAAAGGAGAGCCTGTTAAGCCTTGTGACAGAATTCTCCGGTTGCTTCTCCACAGCACCGAAAGTTCAACGCACTTCCGTGACCAAACACCGTATTGTTACGGAGGAGTCGGCGCGGCCTCTTCGCCAGCATCCATACCGCGTGTCCCCAAAGGAGAGGGAGGCGATTAAGCGTCAAGTGCAGGAAATGTTGAATGATGACGTCATTCAACCGTCGACAAGTCCGTGGGCGTCGCCTGTGGTACTAGTAAAGAAAAAAGACAACACACTTCGCTTCTGCGTTGACTACCGCCGACTTAACAGAGTCACCAGACGCGATGTTTATCCCCTGCCGCGGATTGATGACGCCTTAGACCGTCTACGCCACGCTCAGTTCTTTACATCATTAGACCTCAAGTCAGGGTACTGGCAAATTGAGGTTGACGAGGGCGACCGTGAGAAAACCGCGTTCGTGACTCCCGACGGGCTGTACGAATTTAAAGTACTGCCTTTCGGTCTCTGTTCCGCTCCCGCCACATTTCAAAGAATGATGGACACTGTACTCGCTGGTCTAAAGTGGCAGACGTGTCTTGTATACCTGGACGACGTCGTTGTGTTCTCAAGCACGTTCGACGAACATCTCACACGGCTAAAAAGCGTACTCACAGCAATACGCAAGGCAAACCTTACTATCAAGCCCGAAAAGTGCTACTTCGGCTACCAGGAACTCAAGTTTCTAGGCCACGTGGTGAGCCCTGACGGTGTTCGACCAGACCCAGACAAGCTGACTGCTGTTGCCGAGTTTCCTCGTCCTGAAGACAAGAAGGCTGTTCAGCGGTTCCTTGGCCTCTGCGCCTACTACCGTCGTTTCGTTGAAGGATTCTCCAAAATTGCGGAACCTCTTACGAGACTAACGCGACAAGATGTACCCTTCGTGTGGACGGAAGAGCAACAACAGGCCTTCGTACAGCTACGCAAGCGACTTCAAACAGCTCCAGTGCTGGCACATTTTGACGACACTGCGGAAACTGAGATTCACACGGACGCCAGCAACGTAGGACTCGGAGCCATTCTAGTTCAATGGCAGGACGGCACAGAACGTGTGATCGCTTACGCGAGCCGCAGTCTCACAAAAGCAGAGGCTAACTACTCCACCACCGAAAAAGAGTGCTTAGCAGTCGTTTGGGCCATCAGCAAGTTTCGACCCTATCTGTACGGTCGGCCATTTCGAGCGGTCAGTGATCACCATTCGCTTTGTTGGCTTGCCAATCTCCGAGATCCATCAGGACGTCTCGCTCGTTGGAGCCTTCGTCTTCAAGAGTACGACATAACTGTTGTCTACCGCTCCGGACATAAGCATACCGATGCTGACTGCCTATCGCGTGCCCCTATTCCCTTGACATCATCTGACATGGAAGAAGGTCTGCCGTTTCTTGGCTTCGTCGACGTGGTGCGGATGGCTGAGCATCAACGTGAGGACACTGAGCTGCTCCCTATCATCCGCTATCTTCAGGGAGATGACGTTGTCGTCCCACGCCCGCTCTCACGAGGACTGACCTCTTATTGCCTGCGAAACAATGTTCTCTACAAGAGAAATTTTGAGAACAGCCAGGAAACTTTTCTGCTCGTCGTTCCGACGGCACTACGTGGGGAAGTTTTGCAGGCTTCCCACGACGACCCCTCTTCCGGTCACTTAGGCTTTGCGAGGACGTTAGCGCGCATACGCCAAAAATACTTCTGGCCACAGCTATATTCGTCAGTTCAGCGCTATGTCAGGACCTGTCGTGGCTGTCAGCGGCGGAAAGTTCCACCCGTCAAGCCTGCTGGCTTCCTCCAGCCTTTGGATCCGCCTCCAGCGCCGTTCCAACAAGTGGGAATGGATCTTCTCGGTCCATTTCCTGCGTCATCCTCGGAAAACAAATGGATAATCGTCGCAACCGACTATCTAACTCGCTATGCGGAGACAAAAGCTGTGCCCAGGGCAACTGCTGTCGAAGTCGCCAGCTTCTTCGTCCACGACATCGTGTTGCGTCATGGTGCACCTGCTGTTCTCATCACTGATCGCGGTGCAGCGTTTACTGCGGAGTTATTGCAACAGGTCGCAATGCTAACGCACACCAACCATCGGAAGACCACAGCCTACCATCCCCAAACCAACGGTTTGACTGAGCGGTTAAACAGAACACTGGCCGACATGCTGTCTATGTACGTGGATGTGGAGCATAAAACGTGGGATGAAATTTTGCCGTATGTGACGTTTGCTTATAATACAGCTATGCAAGAGACCACCGAGCTTACACCATTCGAGCTTGTTTACGGACGTCGCGTCACAACACCGTTAGACGCTATGCTCCCAGTAGAACACGACACCAGCAGAAATGACAGCGTTGACGACTTCATTCAGAAAGCCGAGGAAGCCCGCCAGCTTGCTCGGAACCGCATTCGCACGCAGCAGGATACCGACGCTCGCCGTTACAACATGGGCCGACGGAACGTCCACTACCAACCGGGTGACTACGTGTGGGTGTGGACACCTATCCGACATCGTGGGCTCTCGGAGAAATTGTTACGACGCTATTTTGGCCCTTACGAAGTTGTGCGCTGCCTCAGTGATGTCAATTACGAGGTGGTACCCCAAAGCTCTGACCCGAGTTTGAGCCGACGACGTGCACGCGCTGAGGTTGTCCACGTCGTACGGATGAAGCCGTACCACTCCCGCGAGTGATAACCGACACTTCGCAACCCCTTCGAATATTGCACTCTGTTATTGCACTCTGTTACCTAGTTTTTTTTTCTCCTTCACGCAACCACCTTTCTCCGTAGTGCTCTTGCACCCGAACCCCTCGACCGGGACGGTCGCTCTTGAGAGGGGGGAATTGACGCGAGGTAGGCTGGCAACTGTTCTGGCCAGCCCCTGGGAAGAGAAGAACGAAGTTAATCGGTGTGCGCGCGTTTTTGGGTGTCGGCCTTTTTCTGGAGTAAACGTCCCTGTTTTGTTTCTTCACCCTGTGTGTTATACCATCTATCAGTTAGCCTGGTGACAATATAGCCTTTCGAATACTGAACTGGGCGTCGTCTCATAAGTGGTGGAGGTGCTGTTGTTCCCACGTCCTCTTGCTCTACCGGTCACCCCTGGAGCTCCGGTCTGGTCGACGGTTGTGCTCGCAAACGACGAAAGGCAGTAGTGTGTCCCAGTTCTTGTGATCGGGCTGAACATACATAGAGATCATGTCGGACAAAGTTCGATGAAAGCGCTCGACGAGACCATTTGTCTGCGGGTGATATGCCGAGGTGGTCTTATGGATGGTGTCAGAGGCCTGTAGGACTTCAGCTAGGAGATGGGAAAGAAACGTCTTGCCACGGTCACTAAGGAGAACTCGAGGGGCGCCGTGGCGTAAGATAATGGCACGCAGGACAAAGTCGGCGACTTCGGAGGCAGCACCATAAGGAAGAGCTGCCGTCTCAGCGTAGCGAGTTAGGTGATCTACGGCAGTAACGATCCAGCGATGACTGGCGGGTGTAAGCGAAAGAGGTCCGTATAAATCTATGCCCACGAACTCGAAGGGAGCGGACGGGCACGGTAGAGGTTGTAAAGGGCCGGCGGGAAGAGATGTCGAACGTTTTCGGTGCTGGCATGACGAACAGGACTCGACGTACTTGGAAACACTAGTGGAAAGGCCAGGCCAGAAGCAGCGAGCCTTGATGCGATCGTAGGTTTTGTGAAAACCTAAGTGGCCAGCCGTCGGGTCGTCGTGAAAGGCTTCTAAAACTTGGAGTCGAAGTGAGCGAGGGATGACTGGGACCCATCGGTTACCGAGAGGATGGTAAATGTACCGAAGGAGCGCTCCATCATGAACTTTGAAACGCGCGAGCTGTCGTCGTAAGCGGCTGTTGGGAGCACGGGATGAGCCAGTGAGCCGATCGATGATTGTACGGCAGTATGTGTCTGCACGTTGGAGCGCGGCGATGTCTGCGGACTGAAGCAAGTCAGCCGGCGCAGTGGACTTGATCGGACTAAGGCTGGTCATCGGCGTGGTCGCTTCGCTGAGAGGTGCCACACAGGAGGTAGGTGCGTCATGGTTATTTTGCGACAGCGGACAACGCGACAAAGCGTCGGCATCTTGGTGTTTCTTACCCGACCTGTATGTGACAATGTAGTCATACTCGTGGAGTCGGAGCACCCAACGGCCGAGGCGTCCTGACAAGTTCTTCAGAGAGGACAACAACAGAGGGCATGATGGTCTGTCACGATCGTAAAACGGCGGCCGTACAAATAAGGGCGAAACTTTTGCACAGACCACACGATGGCCAGACATTCTTGTTCAGTGATGGTGTAATTCCGTTCAGCTGGAGAGAGAGTGCGACTCGCGTAAGCCACTACTTGCTTTTGCGAAGTCTGGTCAAGCTGCAGCAGGACAGCGCCGATTCCATGCCCACTGGCGTCAGTGTGTAAGATAGTAGGTGCTGTGGGATCGAAATGGCGAAGAACTGGCCCGGACGTGAGGCATCGCTTGAGGGTCTGGAAAGCAGCTTCACAGTCATCCGTCCAAACGAAGGATGCACTTGTGGTCAGAAGTTTGTGAAGAGGTGCTGCGATAGTGGCGAAATCGCGGACAAACCGGCGGAAGTACGACGCTAAGCCGAGGAAGCTGCGAAGGTCCTTTAGCGTAGTGGGTTTAGGAAAGTGCAAGACAGCGGCCACCTTGTCAGGATCAGGTTCAATACCAAGCTTGCTGACGACGTGACCCAACACTTTGATGCTGCGGCTCGCAAACCGACACTTCTTGGTATTGAGCTGGAGACCGGCTTTGGCTAGACATGTTAGTACCTCGTCTAGACGTTCTAGGTGTTGTGAGAAGCTGGACGAAAAGATGACGATGTCGTCCAGGTAACAAAGACAGGTCTTCCATTTTAAGCCCCGCAGTACCGTGTCGATCATTCGCTCAAATGTGGCTGGGGCATTGCAGAGCCCAAAAGGCATCACATTAAATTCGAAGAGGCCATCAGGTGTAGCAAATGCGGTCTTCTCTTTATCAGACTCGTGAATCGGGATCTGCCAATAGCCAGATCGCAAGTCGAGGCTTGAAAAGTATTCAGCGCCCTGTAAGGTGTCAAGGGCATCGTCAATCCGAGGCATAGGATATACATCCTTCCGGGTAATTTTGTTTAGTGCCCTGTAATCAACGCAAAAGCGTACGGACCCGTCCTTTTTCTTAACTAGGACAACAGGAGAAGACCAAGGGCTTGCTGAAGGTCTGATAACGTTGCGTGCGAGCATGTCATTGACTTGTTCCTCGATAACCTTGCGTTCTGAAGACGAGACATGGTAAGGGCGACGGCGAATGATACGAGACCCATCTGTGTCGATACGATGAGAGGCCGCCGTAGTTTGACCCAAGCCATCCGAACAAACGTCAAAACAAGCTTGGTGTTTTGTTAAAATGGACAATAAATCATGGGTTTGGGTTGGAGTCAGATCGGTACTCAAAGTGGCCCTGAGAGCATTAGATGAACCTCCCGCGGGCGTACACTTTGCGATTGACGAGGAAGGCGATACAGTGACGACACATACCGGTGCTGTGTCGATAAGGCTGGCAACAGTGGACCCCTCAGACAGGAGTTGCGTCTCTGATGTCGTGTTGTAGGCGGTGAGACTGGCATGACCACGTGAAAACCACACTAGACAACAGGCGAATGCGATTCCTCGAAAAATACACCACTGATCAGGGACGACCACTGCGTCACCGTCTATAGTATCTCTTGATTTGATTGTGACAATACGTTCTTGGGCTGGAGGCAGTACTAAATCCGCAGCTGCGACAAGGTGAGGCGACGAGAAATCGTAAGCACTAGAATGCTCGGTGTCCGTAATGTGAATAACGGGCGGGCCACACGAAATTACAGCGGAAGCAGCTGACAGGAAGTCCCAGCCTAATATAATCTGGTGAGCACACGAAGAAAGTACAGCAAGCTGAATATGATATGACCGACACCGACAAGCTCAAAAAAAGCTTTCGGCTCAATCAGTCTTTTTTTTATGTCACTCAGTCAGTCAGTTCAGTTCAGTCAGTCAGTCAGTCAGTCAGTCAGTCAGTCAGTCAGTCAGTCAGTCAGTCAGTCAGTCAGTCAGTCAGTCAGTCAGTCAGTCAGTCAGTCAGTCAGTCAGTCAGTCAGTCAGTCAGTCAGTCAGTCAGTCAGTCAGTCAGTCAGTCAGTCAGTCAGTCAGTCAGTCAGTCAGTCAGTCAGTCAGTCAGTCAGTCAGTCAGTCAGTCAGTTCAGTCAATTAAATAGAGGCGGCTAAGAGTGTAGCTGTCGTCGATGTCGCTACCGCTACCATGTGTATATCTCCTAACTAGAGTAGTATGCCTTTGTTCCCAGGCCACCGGTACCTGGGTCCCGGGAATCCACAGCGCAACGGAGATCCGGTGGACGAGGACGACGGCATAGCCAGGTCGCACGACGAAGCCTACGAGCGGGCCACGAGCCACGAGGACGTCTTTGCTGCTGATCAGGCATCTGCGGCTCTCTTCTTGAACGACTTTAGACGCACGGGTAACTGGCACTCCGCATTAGGTGCAGTTGGTCTGGGCACGAAGAATATTTGGAACAATACGTCTTGGGCCGTAGTCTCAATGGAATGCCAGGAGATAGACGGAAACGTGCACATAACGGGGAATCAGGTACAGCAGACGCAAAGCGATACCAGCCTGGCTCAACTACCGGCGACGCCCAAGGGATGTCGCAGCAGATGCACTCAGACGCCCCCACCCGTCCAGGCGGAGCAGGAGTTGGAGATGACGGTGAAAATTCGACAGAGCTCGTTCAGCAGATTTTGCTCGTACCTCGCGACCACGGAGTGGTCACAGTCTTCCGTGACAGCAAAATACTCACCACATGGGCCTACGCAATGCTGAAGACCAATTTAGTTTATGACACCGAGAAAACGTTTCCAGGAGTTCTGACTAGCCTGTCACGCTTGCCAGTGGACCGGCCGTATCTTTACATTCCTCACGGCACCTACCTTAACCTACCAGCTCACACAAGAGCTGTGAGTTGCTCTGACAAGGTAACCCCTCATGGTTTACGCACGCCATGGAAGACCGGCTCTTCGGTTGTCCAACCCGTCAACTCTGACACGCTAGTTTATGGCCTTAGCTCCGTCGGACTGAACCACTACTTGGATACCGGCATGTGTCGTGTGAAGAAAGGCGAGACAAACAACCCGATGAAGCCACAGTCTTATTTACCATTTCAGGAGAAGGACCACTCGGATCTGGCTAAGAGCTACTGGGGTCTAAAGATCACACCCGGAAACGAGGATCACGATGGCGATGACGAAAAGAGCATACCTGCGTGCATGGGTGTACCACGTCACAACTTTGCTTACGACTTTATTCACAATCACAAGGCAAGTCCCCGCTTGACCTAGTTCGTAAACCAGTTTCCGTTCAAAGGTCACGTGGGCACACCTATAGTCAACTATGAGTACCAGTTTGGAAGTGACGCATGGCTAAAGATGGGTCCAACTTATAACGCGGGAAACGAGTTGCTAACTCGTACACACCTTGGCCTGCCTGCTGACGTTGTATCCTACACCACTAGCAACATGTCGAACTACGAATCGTACGAGCAAAAGCCAGATACAAACATCACCATGCGGCTTCGACTCGACGATATGCACACGCGCCACGTGAAGTATTTGGACCCAATGGAAAATACTTACTTCACCCGAGGTTTAAAAACGATGGCGCACTCAACTATTCAACCGAGTTTGAGTTTTGGGGTATTGGCAGTAAACAAGTCTAACAAGGACGACCCAGGCAGTGCTGAAACGTTTCAAGACATTGCCGCGTTTTTTCAAATTGACACAGAATTGGTGGTTCACTCTGACGTAGACACCATAGTTGCCGACAGTGTTACTTTACCCTCGAACGTGGGGCCTTACTTGCGTCACTCCAACGAGAACATCAAAGCAAGTTACAACAGCCTCACACGTCACGGACGTCCAGTCAACCTCGCTCGCACGGAATCAGAAGTTACCGAACACAAGACAGAGCTGCAGAAGATTGCGCAAGCTCAAATTAATGCATCACAAGAAGTTGCTTCAAGAACCCTACGCTCGGTGCCATTTTTCCCGCAATAGATCGCTCTGTTTAATAAAAGCAAAATAAAAAAGCACAACTTTTGTTTCGTTTCTCATTTACTTCACAATGATGCGCCGTTGTCGTTGTCGTCGAAGCCTAAGATGGGATATATTTAAATATATATATATATATATCTACTTTTTCTGAGTCGAACTACAACGACAACGACATACAAAAAAAAATAAAGCCATGTCGTTGTCGTTGTCGTCGAAGCCTAAGAAGGGATATATTTAAATATATATATATATATATATATATATATATATATATATATATATATATATATATATATATATATATACTTTTTCTGAGTGGAACTACAACGACAACGACATACAAGGAAAATACGTGTTTAAAAAGCGCCGTTGTTGTAGAAAAAAAAACTCATTTATATTCCACTGAGCGCCATGCAGGAGAACTAACTAGTTGTCGCGCAATCGTAACTAGTTCTAGACGGGTTTTTACACTAATTATAAAGGGCTTCCAAGGCCGCCGCGAGGGGTATATAAAGAGGTCTGCAGCAGCTCAGAACTCACAGTCTTCAACAGGCTGTCCATTCAGGAGGACCTCAAGCGGACACTCAAGACGCCTTCGGTAAGACTTTTTTTTCGGTTAGCTATGCTATATTCTGAATTCTTGCATTTTTCTGCTTTTTAATAGAGACCATGGCAGAATCACGCAAACGTCAGCTTGACGATCAAGACACAGAAGATGAGGTACCCTATATTACCATTTGGAATTATTTTTTGGTGACGCCATCTATATTCCCAGGGACAAACTACAAAGTTTATTGGTTCGAGCGACGAGAACAGTACCTATGACATTAATGAAACTCTGGCGGCATTTGCGGAACCTGATCGAGGCGTGGGAGAAGTATCAGATCCAAACGTGTCCGAACCAGGAACAGGGATTGGAGGAGATGGAAAAAGTTACAACCCCCTCCACGCTGGGCACTGCAGCTACAGTCAATTCCAAAACGAAGGAAGCTTGTGCACGATGTGTTTCCCGCTCGAGATGACGGAGAGGCTGAGACAATTTGTCACGACATTATCAGAGGATTCGAGCAAGGGCCCACCCAGTACGGAATCGCTGCCGTCGCACTCGACACACGAGGAACTACACTCCCACACGTCCACGTCTTACATGACTGCAGCTGGAGCAACGGCACATGCCGATGTGTTATCTTCGCTGGCTTCGTCAGACGACCAAATCGCTCGTCAATTTGGTCTACAAGCGCCAGTGCATGGGACCTCTACCATCTCGTCAAGTATTTCAATAGTTAGCCCCGAGTATTGGAATACATTAAAATGGGAGGAAATGATTGGGGTCGCGACGTTAGAGATGAAGTTTTGGGACAACTCGAAGGTTCTGGACATGAGCCCGGGCAAGTTTTGGAAATACTGCACCCGAAACTTCCGCATTCAGTTGCTTGTGACGACGCCCATGGAGGTCAGACGAGCGGTGGAGACACTGACGAGGTACGCACAAGAACGGGTGCAAAGTGCCGAAAACGTTCAAAAGGAGCGTCGGACGAATCCATCTACGAGTGGCTACGCGAAAACCCCGTATCGCCGTTGACAAACATTGTGCGCACCCCCAAGTGGCTGGCAGACCCGGTGTTTCGGTTCATTCGCCTGGACGACAAGCGCCTCCAACGAGCTATCCAGGTGTTTAATGACGAAATGTGCTCGTACACCACCTTGGACTTTATTGAAATGTACCAGCACACCCAGCCTCTCTTTGATGCCCCACACGGTGACCTCGCTACCTTTTACATGGATGTGCCCGCGTCATTTGATGCCATGATGGAACTATTAAACTTTCAGTTTAATGGCATCCACGAGGAAGTGTCGGCCTTTGTAAACAACCTATATAGCCTGGTCGAGAAGGCGGTCCCCAAGAAAAAACTGTATGGAGATTGTGTCCCCTCCGAGTGCAGGAAAAAACTTTTTTTTTGACCCGTTCTTTCCTTTTACATTAACCGCGGTACGATCCGCAACTTTAACGCTACACTAGCTTTCCACTTCAGGACACCGTGGGCCGTCGCATCCTGGTGTGGAACGAGCCAAACTGTGAGTCGTCTGCTTTTGATACTGTTAAAAAATTTTTGGTGGTGACGTAGATTCGTGGCGGTAAGTACTCGGCTGATCAGACCATTTCCAGGACGCCCGTCATTGTGCTCTCAAACAACGAGGTGTTTCCAGATGACGAGGCCTTCAACACGGCATGTGGCGCTACAAGTGGCGAGCGTGTCCTCCACTAAAGAAATACGACAAGAAGATCCACCCGATGGCCCTGGTCCTCCTGTTTGATGCTTTGGTACTCGAAGAAACATACGTCGGCACGCGCCAGCTTGATCAATAAACAGCTTTGAACCTAACATCCTGAGTACTTGGTCAATGCTTTGCATTTTCCGACTACACCGACACGACAAGCGCAAAAAAAAGCTTTCGGCTCAATCAGTCTTTTTTTATGTCAGTTCAGTTCAGTCATGTCAGTCAGTCAGTCAGTCAGTCAGTCGTCAATCAGTCAGTCAATCAGTCAGTCAGTTCAGTCCAGTCAGTCAGTCAGTCAGTCAGTCAGTCAGTCAGTCAGTCAGTCAGTCAGTCAGTCAGTCAGTCAGTCAGTCAGTCAGTCCGTCAGTCAGTCAGTCAGTCGTCAGTCAGGTCAGTCGGTCAGTCTGAACTGAACTGACTGACTGACTGACTGACTGACTGACTGACTGAACTGGACTGACTGACTGACTGACTGACTGACTGACTGACTGAACTGACATAAAAAAACAAAACAAAACAGACTGATTGAGCCGAAAGCTTCCTTTTTTGCGCTTGTCGGTGTCCGTGTAGTCGGAAAATGCAAAGCATTGACCAGTACTCAGGATGTTAGGTTCAAAGCTGTTTATTGATCAAGCTGGCGCGTGCCGACTTATGTTTCTTCGAGTACAAAAGCATCAAACAGGAGGACCAGGGCCATCGGGTGGATCTTCTTGTCGTATTTCTTTAGTGGAGGACACGCTCGCCACTTGTAGCGCCACATGCGGTGGTTGAAGGCCTCGTCATCTGGAAACACCTCGTTGTTTGAGAGCACAATGACGGGCGTCCTGGAAATGGTCTGATCAGCCGAGTACTTGACCGCCACCGAATCTACGTCACCGCCAAAAATTTTTTTAACAGTATCAAAAGCAGCCGACTCACAGTTTGGCTCGTTCCACACCAGGATGCGACGGCCCACGGTGTCCTGAAGTGGAAAGCTAGTGTAGCGGTTAAAGTTGCGGATCGTACCGCGGTTAATGTAAAAGGAAAGAACGGGGTCAAAAAAAAAGTTTTTTCCTGCACTCGGAGGGGACACAATCTCCATACAGTTTTTCTTGGGGACCGCCTTCTCGACCAGGCTATATAGGTTGTTTACAAAGGCCGACACTTCCTCGTGGATGCCATTAAACTGAAAGTTTAATAGTTCCATCATGGCATCAAATGACGCGGGCACATCCATGTAAAAGGTAGCGAGGTCACCGTGTGGGGCATCAAAGAGAGGCTGGGTGTGCTGGTACATTTCAATAAAGTCCAAGGTGGTGTACGAGCACATTTCGTCATTAAACACCTGGATAGCTCGTTGGAGGCGCTTGTCGTCCAGGCGAATGAACCGAAACACCGGGTCTGCCAGCCACTTGGGGTGCGCACAATGTTTGTCAACGGCGATACGGGGTTTTCGCGTAGCCAGTCGTAGATGGATTCTTCCGACGCTCCTTTTGAACGTTTTCGGCACTTTGCACCCGTTCTTGCGCGTACCTCGTCAGTGTCTCCACCGCTCGTCTGACCTCCATGGGCGTCGTCACATGCAACTGAATGCGGAAGTTTCGGGTACAGTATTTCCAAAACTCGCCCGGGCTCGTGTCCAGAACCTTCGAGTTGTCCCAAAACTTCATTTCTAACGTCGCGACCCCAATCATTTCCTCCCATTTTAATGTATTCCAATACTCGGGGCTCACTATTGAAATACTTGACGAGATGGTAGAGGTCCCATGCACTGGCGCTTGTAGACCAAATTGACGAGCGATTTGGTCGTCTGACGAAGCCAGCGAAGATAACACATCGGCATGTGCCATTGCTCCAGCTGCAGTCGTGTAAGACGTGGACGTGTGGGAGTGTAGTTCCTCGTTTGTGGAGTGCGACGGCAGCGATTCCGTACTGGGTGGGCCCTTGCTCGAATCCTCTGATAATGTCGTGACAAATTGTCTCAGCCTCTCCGTCATCTCGAGCGGGAAACACATCGTGCACAAGCTTTCTTCGTTTTGGAACTGACTGTAGCTGCAGCGCCCAGCGTGGCGGGGGTTGTAAACTTTTTTCATCTCCTCCAACCCCTGTTCCTGGTTCGGACACGTTTGGATCTGATACTTCTCCCACGTTCCGCAAATGCCGCCAGGGTTTCATTAATGTCATAGGTACTGTTCTCGTCGCTCGAACCAATAAACTTTGTGGTTTGTCCTGGGAATATAGATGGCGTCACCAAAAAATAATTCCACATGGTAATATAGGGGTACCTCATCTTCTGTTTCTTGATCGCGTCAAGCTGACGTTTGCATGATTCTGCCATGGTCTCTATTAAAAGCAGAAAAATGCAAGATTCAGAATATAGCATAGCTAACCGAAAAAAAAAAGTCTTACCGAAGGCGTCTTGAGTGTCCGCTTGAGGTCCTCCTGAGTGGGACAGCCTGTTGAAGACTGTGAGTTCTGAGCTGCTGCAGACCTCTTTATATACCCCTCGCGCGGCCTTGGAAGCCCTTTATAATTAGTGTAAAAACCCGTCTAGAACTAGTTACGATTGCGCGCAACTAGTTAGTTCTCCTGCATGGCGCTCAGTGGAATATAAAGAGTTTTTTTTTCTTCTAACAAAGGCGCTTTTTAAACACGTATTTTCCTTGTATGTCGTTGTCGTTGTAGTCCACTCAGAAAAAGTATATATATTATATACATATATATATATTATATATATATATATATCTATATATATATATATTTAAATATCCCTTTTGGGCTTCAACGACAACGACATGGCTTTATTTTTTTTTGTATGTCGTTGTCGTGTAGTTCCACTCAGAAAAGTATATAGATATATATTAAATTCCCTTTAGGCTTCGACGACAACGACAACGACATGGCTATTTTTTTTTTGCATGTCGTTGTCGTTGTAGTTCCACTCAGAAAAAAAGTATATATATATTAATATTTAAATACCCTTTTTAGGCTTCGACGACAACGACAACGGCGCAGCATTGTGAAGTAAATAAGAAACGAAACAAAATGTACTTTTTTATTTTGCTTTTATTAAACAGAACGATCTATTGTGGGAAAAATGGCACCGAGCGTGGGTTCTTGAAGCAACTTCTTTCATGCATTAATTTGCGCTTGCGCAATCTTCTGCAGCTCTGCCGTGTTCGGTAACTTCGGACTCCGTGCGAGCGAGGTTGACTGGACGTCCGTGACGTGTGAGGCTGTGTAACTTGCTTTGATGTTTTCATTGGAGGACGCAAATAAGGCCCCACGTTCGATGGCAAAGTAACACTGTCGGCAACTATGGTGTCAACGTCAGAGTGAACGACCAGTTCTGTGTCAATTTGAAAAAAGGCGGCAATGTCTTGAAAGGTTTCAGTACTGCCTGGGTCGTTGTTAGACTTGCTTACTGCCAATACCCCAAAACTCAAACTTGGTTGAATAGTTGATTGCGTCATCGTTTTTAAACCTCGGGTGAAGTAAGTATTTTCCATAGGGTCCAAATACTTCACGTGGCGCGTGTGCATATCGTCGGGTCGAAGCCGCATGGTGATGTTGGTATCTGGCTTTTGCTCGTACGATTCGTAGTTCGACACGTTGCTAGTGGTGTAGGATACAACGTCAGCAGGCAGGCCAAGTGTGTACGAGTTAGCAACTCGTTTCCCGCGTTATAAGTTGGACCCATCTTTAGCCATGCGTCACTTCCAAACTGTTACTCATAGTTGACTATAGGTGTGCCCACGTGACCTTTGAACGGAACTGGTTTACGAACTTGGTCAAGCGGGGACTTGCCTTGTCAATGTGAATAAAGTCGTAAGCAAGTTGTGACGTGGTACACCCATGCACGCAGGTATTCTCTTTTCGTCATCGCCATCGTGATCCTCGTTTCCGGGTGTGATCTTTAGACCCCAGTAGCTCTTAGCCAGATCCGAGTGGTCCTTCTCCTGAAATGGTAAATAAGACTGTGGCTTCATCGGTGTTTTTTGTCTCGCCTTTCTTCACACGACACATGCCGGTATCCAAGTAGTGGTTCAGTCCGACGGAGCTAAGGCCATAAACTAGCATGTCAGAGTTGACGGGTTGGACAACGAAGAGCCAGTCTTCCATGGCGTGCGTAAAACATGAGGGGTTACCTGACAGAGCAGCTAACAGCTCTTGTGTGAGCTGGTAGGTTAAGGTAGGTGCCGTGAGGAATGTAAAGATACGGCCGGTCCACTGGCAAGCGTGACAGGCTAGTCAGAACTCCTGGAAACGTTTTCTCGGTGTCATAAACTAAATTGGTCTTCAGCATTGCGTAGGCCCATATGGTGAGTATTTTGCTGTCACGGAAGATGTGACCACTCCGTGGTCGCGAGGTACGCGCAAATCTGCTGAACGAGCTCTGTCGAATTTTCACCGTCACCTCCAACTCCTGCTCGCCTGGACGGGTGGGGGCGTCTGAGTGCATCTGCTGCGACATCCCTTGGGCGTCGCCGGTAGTTGAGTCAGGCTGGTATCGCTTGCGTCTGCTGTATCTGATTCCCCGTTATGTGCACGTTTCCGTCTATATCCTGGCATTCCATAGAGACTACGGCCCAAGACATATTGTTCCACAATATTCTTCGTGCCCAGACCAACTGCACCTAATGCGGGAGTGCCAGTTACCCGTGCGTCTAAAGTCGTTCAAGAAGAGAGCCGCAGAGCCTGATCAGCAGCAAAGACGTCCTCGTGGCTCGTGGCCCGCTCGTAGCCTTCGTCGTGCGACTTGGCTATGCCGTCGTCCTCGTCCACCGGAGCTCCGTTGCGCTGTGGATTCCGGGACCCAGGTACCGGTGGCCTGGGAACAAAGCATACTACTCTGGTTAGGAGATATACACATGGTAGCGGTAGCGACATCGACGACAGCTACACTCTTAGCCGCCTCTATTTAATTGACTGACTGAACTGACGACTGGACTGACTGACTGACTGACTGACTGAACTGACTGACTGACTGACCGACCGACCGACCGACCGACCGACCGACCGGACCCGACCGACCGACCGACCCGACCCGGCCGACCGACCGACGACTGAACTGAACTGAACCGAAAAACTGAACTGAACTGAACGACATAAAAAAAAACAGACTGATTGAGGCGAAATTTTTTTTGCGCTTGTCGGTGTCAGTGTAGTTGGAAAGGCGCTAGCACTGCCGCCACCGCCAACGCCGCAGCTGGTCTGAGTGTGATGTTATTGGCCCGTGCGAGCCTACCCACATTTCTGTGCACTTGTGCATGTTACTCCGCGATTTAGTTGGCCGTTGTGAACTCTCCTAGCGTGCTTACTGCAATTACAGTTGATGAAGCACCCACTACGCGTATGTGAAGCAATACGCGCCCCCACGCAGCGGCACACATTTTTGATGCTTTAGCTGACATTGATAATGAATTATCGCTGAGCGCTGTGTAATGGGGAGAGCAGGTTTCAACCACGAAGCACCCGCCCACTCGTTGCGCAATTCACTTGGTGCGACAGTTGGAGCGATTCTATGCTTCTGTCACGCAATAGTATATTTTAACGTGGGCCTCAAAGGGGTGGTGCTGTGAAATTTCGAGGCTATAAAAGGCTGTTAGAGGTTCCCACACTCAACACGACGGGTATATACACAGCAACTTGTAATATATATTTTCACTCGCTTCCAAAGAGTGCCGGAGTGCTTAATCGCGCGATCAAGAGACATCGCTAGTAAATGTTTGACGAGAGTCCTTGCCCAAATTTACGACGCTGTAAGGTGTTTGTCCTAAGCATCTTGAAGCACTGGCGTAGCGGTAATTAGGATATTGACTGCCTCGCAGATGCGTGGGTTCGATTCCGCCGCAATCCCTGATGTTGACTTGCAAGCCTTAAGAGGATGTTACTTATATAGTTGTTAATCACTTCATCTATAAATTAATTAACTAATTTATTTGCATAATGAATTATTCATTAACATGCCTCGATTAGCGGGGCCAGTGGTGAGTAGTGAGATTTGGCCAATGATGTGGCACACGCCTGTAGGATTGCCTGTTGAAAGGATCGCTGTCCGCGGAGTTACGAATGGCGTAGTTATATACAGCTTCACTGCAAAACTGCAGAAGTTACAGAGTACTACGTATACTCTACTGCGAGAGAGCATTCGTGTTTCCGCAATGCGTGTGCTTACATCACTTTATGCTTTACTATGGAAGAGCAGTAATCTCAGCAGTACATCCACGGACAGAAACTACAGCCTGCTACAAGTTCAGAATAAATACAACCTCCACCCCCAGAACTGCTGCATTTTTCTGAGCAAGAGGGTGGTGCTAGGTGGTTCCGCTGCAAGCGTAAGTACCCGCTCGCTGACAATGTAAGTACTGCGCATATAACAACTAAAAGTTGGCCGTCCCTACTTTGCATATTGCTGCCGGGTTGCATCTATCACCAAGCTGAAGTGAGCGAAGAGGGTGAGGACGGCTTTTTCTGGTGAACAGCACCATATTGACTGTCGGACTGTTTTCCTCTCTAAGGAGCTTGCAAACATAATCGGAACATTTGGTGGATATGCTGCGTACTATGCAAGATGGAGCTAGTTCGACTAGCACTCCCGTCCAGCCGGTACAGCCAGTCATATTGACTCAGCCGCACAATCCTGGTAACTTCTGTGGCACAGACAACGTTAACGTCGATGACTGAATTGCGAAATACGAGCGTTTTGCAGCAGTCCATCGGTGGGACCCGACAATGACGACGGCCAGCGTTGCTTCAATGTCTGCGGAACAGCAGGCGTGTAGTTCAAGGTCCACGAATCAGCGATACCGAGTTGGGAGAATGTAATCAGAGCTCCGTCCCCTTTTTGGTAGACCAGCCGGGCGGCAACTGGCCGCTTCTAAATGTCTCTCCAGCCGGGCTCAAACTTCGACCGAATTGTATATGTCGTTTAGATAAAAGGGACGTCTGTGCTGCACCGCCAACTGCCGGTTACATCATGCATCGACCCTTACCCTACAGACCCCGACCCCTACACCTCACAGACCAGTGGAGCCAACTTGTCCGTATGCACAAAATTTGCACACATGCACTCAATTACACTAATACTTCAAACCACCTCCTAAGGCTTGTATCAAGGGCCGCATAGGCATCGTTGAATGTTTATATCTTCGTTAAAACTCGTTGAATGTTTCGCAAAGAAATCGATTCCCGCAATGCGTGGGATCTGCCCGAAGGTTTTTTATGACACTTATCAGGGTCTCGAACGGCTCCCAGACTGCGCACGCCTCGACCGACAAAATGCGAGTTTTGCATGAAATTATCACAATGTCCAAACATTCCTTGTGGTTAAATACTCCATGTCGGCTTTACGTCTTCTCTCACAAATTGTTTTTTTTTTTCACACAACCACACTATATTTCATTTGGGGGCCTTAGAAATATCAAATGCTGCACTTTTACTTTTGTTTTTGCACCGCAGGTACAAAGTATTAATTCGGTTCAGATAAAAGAATATTTTACAAGCCTGGAGGTTCTGCCCAGTTGTTCAGCCACTCGCTTTCGAATGTGTTCTCTTTACAAGACCCACCACCAAGAAAATTGTTTTGTTTGATTATTTATTTACTTATGACGATTATCGTCTTACGTGACGAAAGCATGGACGGGCGGACATGTTTTCTAGGAGTGTACGAAGAAAAATCTGGCTCATTTAAAAAGTCCTCTTTTGGACACGATGTAAAGCCGAAATGAATGATTGTACACAGCAGAAAAATTAATAGTTTTGTTGCAATTTACACCGCTGACGCGTTTCTGTGGGAGCTGGATGCGGCTGCTGTGGGGCCATTACAGACGCTGACGAATGTTGCGAAGATGAAAGGACGCATTGGGCATGCCGCTCATAAAGAGCCTTCTCATGAAGGGCCGCAACCTACGATGAAAATGTACGCTTACGCGTCACTTAAACCAGGACAAAAGCAGATACTTCGTAGATATTGAATTCATTCATTCATTCATTCATTCATCATTCTTGCTATGGGTGTCAGTGCTTCTTTGATTGAACCTGCTCATTGATTGGGGACATAGCAATTGGGGAGTTGGAAATTGTAGGAGTCATTTAGGCGGCTACATTCGAATCAGTTGCTTTGTCTTGTAAACGGTTGTTTAAAGGATGGAATGGAAACTTGATTTTGTCTCTTGCAGTAACTTCCGTTGTAGTAAAGCTATTCGCATAGGTAGCCAAAGTTTCGAAATGAAACCGGATCCAGCAGGGAGGCTTTCAAGACTAATGGGTTTGGTGCGCCCCGTTACATTTGGCTCCATTCACAGTCGTCGGTCGTGGTGGTCTATGCACTCGCACCTCCTTTAGTGGAGTAGGTTCAGTACTCCTACTCCAAACCATTTTTTGAAAGACATGATTGCTGCTTTTCTAAAGGCACCATACACTCCACAAACCATCGTTAATTTTGAGCCGCATATGAGCAAACGTGTGGTGGCACATAAGCGTTCTTCGCATGCTCGCGTACGCATTGAAGTAGCGACTGCCGTTGATTGAAGCGTTGATTGCCGTTGATCGACGTAGCATTGAAGTAGCGATTGCCGTGATTTCGTTCGTTTGTTTTAGATGCGAAGCAGCTTATGGCGCAGTTCAATCCGGTGATGTGCGGCGTGACCACCCTTACTGCGCATGCGCATTTTCCACCCCCTCCTCGCCTCACCTACGCTCCCCCTCTCGCGCACTCATTTGTCCTGTGCAACGCCGCGAGATGAGCGCCCTCCTACGCTGCCCCCTCTCACGCCCCTCATCTCTCCTGCGCAAGGCCGCGATGAGCGCCAGCGCATGCGTCGTCCCCTCCCCCTCTCTCTCCTTTCCTACGCTGCCCCCCTCTCGAGCGCCTGTCGACCGCGTTCCCCGCCCGCCTTGTGAGAATTAACGGCCAGGCTAGAGGTAAGACAAGACGCGCGTTATTTCCTCTTCGTAATTCACGACGCTTTCAATGTACGGATGCAGCTTACGGCGCGGCACTTCGCCCCAGCTTAAGAACCTGGCGAGCCAGCTCATCAAAAAAAATTACATCAACTCCCGCTCAAAGTAAAAGCATCTCCCCGCTGTTCGATCCACACATAGTTCTCTTTAGTGGGAGGATGGTGTAATTTTTCCTACAGGTAGTCAATCAATGACTTATAAATTGAACCTCTGTTTAACGAACACTGATATAGAATCATCGGTAATAGCGAACTGCATACGATTTCCTTGGTCACGCTCATTTGGGTCATGTTTATTCATTTTACAACAAAATCGGCAAACAGGAGCCGCAGCGATATCGCCTGTAACGAAGAAAAATTGGATCGCGCAAGGCTCGAAATACTGTCATAAAGAGTAGAATAATATTGAAAGACAGATCGCCACCCCATTCTATTTGTGGGGGTTGTAAAATAAAC